>NW_017259509.1:681045-686190 GCF_001594045.1 Atta colombica | reverse complement strand
ATATACATCCCTTTTATCTCGGAAACAGAGCATTAAAAAAAAATGTTCCAGATAAAAGTTGTATGGTTTCGAGGTGTACATAAGATGGTGTCATTAATTTGACCTTGAATAATCGTTTAAATGTCATGTTGATATTTCCAAATGATACACATTAACAGTTTCACAAGTAGTTAGTCAAACATTAATATAAACTAAATTAGGGATGTATCGGATATCCGAAAAGTATTCGGTATCCGATATTATCCGGCACTTCTTTACTATCCGGATATTATTAGTATCCGGGAATATCTAGTTGAAATTTAATATCATTAAATTGTTCATTTTTTATTATATTTTTTTTATTATATTATAAATATTTTAGAAATAAGTATGTATATTCATAATATTACAATGTCTTATACATTGTTGCAAAATTATAATTTTTGTTTCTCTATAGGTTTTTTGTTTTTTTTAGAAGACATTTTTTCGGAATACGGTCAAATATCCTATTCAAAGAAATTGCTTTTTTCGCCCGTATACCAGATGTCCGATATTCTATATCTGATAATTTTACGATTCGATGCATTCCTATTATATGCAAATATATTAAAGCATAAAACTACAACTTTAACTGAACAACAATTTGAAAAAATCATCAATATAATGGCGTACTATTCAAACAAGTATTTTCGTGAAATATTTTTAAAGCAAAAACGCAATTCAAAATAAACGTGTTCTTACAAACAATTATTATTTGCATTTGTCGAAAAAAAATACCGAAAATCATATTATATTTTTAATTAAGCAAAATTATATTCGGTTCATATAATGTTGTTACAACATTTTGTATTTGTATGCTACATTTTTTATTTTAACACATAGATTAATTTATAAATTTAATTTATTGCAAAATATTCAAAACAATGGATGTCTAAATTAAATTTGAAATCACAATTTGATCATTTTTTTATCACGATCGAAAAATGGCTTTTAATAATCATTTTGTCCGACATTTTGGAGTCATTTTAATTTTGATATTGTCATGACTTTTTGTTTTGCTTGGCCAGGTACTTATAAAACGATAAAAATTTAGATTAATCTATTACTTCTTTATACTATTCAAGATTACATTGAACATTACAGAGAAGAGAAGACATTTTCTCATCAGCCATATATCACTTCGTTTTATTTTACTACAGGTTACAATATTAACGGCAAACAATATGGAATACGTTTACACGACAAGCGTCGACTGGCATAATTTTATCGAATTGCTAGAGTGCGCTTTAACATTAATCAAAATTCTGATAATGTTGCATCTGTTTACAGACATCTTAATAAATCCATCTGAAAAGTATTAAACACATTTTTATAATATAATACAATATATTATAATATAACCCTTATAATATAATATGGTACTAAACATTTTAATTGTAAAATTTTGAATTTGTCATAACAATCAAAAATTTTGTTTGGTTTCACCAAAATTGCATTTAACTATATACTATATTGATATCAAATTATAATTAAACCATTATTGTTGTGCATGAAAGAGAAGATCTATTATGGATTATATACCTGTATTAAAGTTATCAGAATGGACAAAAGCATGCTGTACATCTGAAAATAGTATGCTTTTCATTATATTTGATGAAAATAGTTGTAAAATCGTATAATAAAGAATATAGAATTCCTAATTTTAAAAAACAATACAAAGATTATAAAGAACATATAAGAGTCAACATTAACAATTACGTCTTAGATTTTGTTCGGATGGAGAATTAATTGTAGTCGTGCGTCCGCATAAGTTCAGCCAAGAATTCAAAGTCTAAGGAAAAAAGAAATAACTTTTCCCCCGGCGTAGCAAGTTCGGCCATCTTCTTGTCATACGTGAAAGCTTGTGCGTCTGTTCGCGTTAGAGTTTGAGCACAAGAATTGTCATAACACTTACTTAGACTTAAATGTAGACGTAAGTAATGCACAAGCTTTCACGTATGATGTACAACTTATTGTCTCCAAGAGACGGCAATAAATCATACGTCATACGCCAAATCTCAGATTCTTAGCCAACGTAGTAGACTAATTCTGCAATGTGCTCTTTGTTTCTTGTTTCTTGCTGTTTATTTCTGTTTGTCTCTTGCCTTTTTGGTCAATAAGACAAGAGACACACAGAAACAAAAAACAAAAAACACATTGTAGAATTGCCTTACAGTTGAGTCTTTCTGTTTTTTTCATGTTTTTTAGCATGTTCTGTAGTGTTTCGGTATGTCAGATTAGTATTCCCAAAATCATTCAAGGTTCAAAGATTATAAGAAGCATAAGAAACGCAAGAGCATAAAAGAAAATGCAATAGGCCACATTCGCGGGAGGTACGTGCTTATAACGATGCGCGCTAACATACAATTTACGTTACGCATGTTATACAATTTTAGAGATAAAAGCGCGCTTTTATCGATAAAAGTTCTGAATACGAGCCATAGAATATATTACATTCTTTAAATTCAAAAAGAAATTTTAATTATTATATGTTTCGGTTTTTGAATTGAGTCATCTTCAGATAATATAATAAACGCAATGAATTATTATTAAAGAAGAACATCGTAAATAGTTAAGGGGATCCTAAAGCAAAGCTCGAATTCCAACAAAACCAGAGGTCGCATCGACATATCTTTTTATACTACCACAGCAATACGCAACTTATGATACACGCAATCACACGTACGTGTCAATTTTCGTATAACAAATTTGTATTAATGCGTATACTTTAATCCAGGAAAAGGATTTTCGAATCATGAAAGAGAAAAAAATATTTCTTACACGAAAATTATATGTCTTAACTATTTACATTCAGAATTATTAAATCTTATTATTAATATTAAATCTTTTAGTCTTTGTATTGTTTTTTGAAAATTGTTGTAATTGTTAAATTGAAAACAATTGAATTAAAAGAAGATCTTGTAAAAATATATAAAACAACAATAAAAAATATGTAAACGAAGTTAAATGAGAAATAATTTAAATATTATGATGTTATTTAGACATTTATGTAATCTTTGCGAAGGTTTGTATACGTGATTATTTTATACTGTATATATTCTATTACATGCTTATACTTTTATTCCATACAAAACATACCTGCCAAACGAAATTATATCCAAAGCGGAAAAGACCCATGCTAAATTTTACTTCTCTTTGTTTTATTTGCAATATAAATTGTAAAATCTAATTGAAATAAATAATTTAATAAATGTTAAATATATCAGTATACTATCGTTTATGATAGTTTGAACACTTGCATAAATTTTATCAAATAAATTTTGTACAAAATTAAGATGTTATTATAAAACGTCAATTATATTAGATATCAAAGATGTGTTAGATATCAAAGAAATAATTCCTAATCCCTTAAATTAAATTACTTTGTTATTTTTAACTTTAACATGTGTCAAAATCAATCCATTTTTTATTTTCAAAATAAACAGCGTTCAATAATATTAGGTGTGGGAAAAAGTTCGTGGCGTTTTTTTTTATTACATTTAACGGGAAAAACGCCACGAACTTTTTCCCATACCTAATATTATTGAATGTATTTAGTAAATTTGTATGAATGTATAAATTAAATTTGAATTAAAATTAATATATTTTCTTGGACTAATTTATAATTCCATTGTTTTATTTAAGTTAACGATATTTGGAGAAAAATCAGTAGCGACTTGTAGAAATGAAAAGTAACTCAAACTGATATAATTCAACATTATGAATTTAACAGAATCATTTTAGATATTTTATATATTGTACTTGTATATATATTAACACTAATTGCAAAAATTTTATAAAATAAGAATAATCTTATTTTAGACCATACATATGAGAATACAACTAATACGAATTAGAAATTAAATGCCTATAATGATTGAACTGGATCTTTAATGCTTAAATAATTCAACGTGAATTTTTATATACACATATATATATATATATTTATATTTATATATACTGTATATGTACAGCCGATCATAGAAAGATTGCAACAGTTTTTTTCGACAGGTTTTGGAATGCAGCCTACCTAAGCGTTTTGATTCTTATTTGTGGATCCATGAATAAGAACCAATAATTCAGCGAGCAAGCTGCCTTCCGAAATCCATCGAAAAAAAGTATTGCGATCCTTCTGTGACCAGCTGTACATGCATACTATATTTGTAGTTTGAATGGCGCGCCGAATTGATTTTCTTGTAAACGCAATTAAACTTATTACTCTAGTTGGAAAACGATAAAATAATCAAATAAGATGAAACGGTCGTATAAACACGATGTCCCAAAAATCCAAAAAACTGTATATCATTACGCGGACGCGCCAAATAATCGCCAATGAAGATCAAGGAGAAGAGAGAAGGTAAAGCACTGCGAAAAAGAAACAGCAGAGCTCGAAAGAGAATCGTGATGAGCTTTGAGCGTTACGCATTTGTATTTAAGGCGATGCTAAAGTTTATTTTACCATGTATTTTCCATTCGGAAAAATCTCCGAATTGGATTTACGGATTGCAGAAATGTTATTACATAAATTAAAGCACGCAAACAGGAGTTACACAGTAAGTGATCAGCTGCTGGATTTCATGAGAAAATTGAAAAAAGTTAAAAAATTCACTTACTATTACAGCTCGTACAGCTGTCACCTCAGATATATATTTGCTTGATATAAGAATTTTAGAATCTATATTGTAAAAATAAACGTGCAGCTGAAGTCACTTACTGGAATGAATGATACCGAGTTTAAAATTAAATAGAATTAAAATTGAAAGTCTAAAAGAAAAGTTTTTCCACCGAGTGGAAAATACATGTAGGAAAATATGTAGGGACGCTTTACGAAGATTGGAAATGTCAACAGAGCCCAAAACTGCTACACAAATTTCGTGCAGCAGTAGTTGTATGGTCTTGCGGTAGATGCTGGCACATGTTAGATAAGGACAGATGTATGTGTTAAGTGAGACAAAACGATATATAATATAATGTAAGAAATGAATAAAAAATGTCACTATTATCGAAATTTGAAATTTAAAAAGTCCATAAATCGATATTTTCTCACTATATTAAATTTGATATTTTTTGATATTCCCACAATTCCCTCCTTTAAGTCTACTATTGTATAATATCACAAATTAAATT
>NW_017259509.1:678409-680945 GCF_001594045.1 Atta colombica | reverse complement strand
TTATATAAATGTCCATTTAAGTATCCAGTTTCGACTGTTATAGGCATTTAATTTCTAGTTCGTTTTATAAAATAATATATGTATGCCAAAATGAATGTTTATTTTATAGGACACACACATACACACACGCACATACACACAACGCTCGCGCGCGCGCACGCACGCATGTATACATACATTGATAATATAATCAATAAATAAATATTCGCTCCTGGTATAAAATAAAAAATAATTTATAAAATTATTTCTGGCTTATATATTCTTATCTATGATGTTAGTAGGTAAGTTATGTATGTAATGTGCACAAATTTCTAACATACACATATATACACATATATATATATATATATATATGTGTGTGTGTGCGTAGAAGAGTATACAATTACTGTTTTATAATATTTCAATTTTTTATATAATCATTCCATAAAATTTATGTAAGTGTTCCATAAGCGCTAATAATAAAATTACGCATAGAGTAGTTAAAATTTTGTTGTAATTATTTACCTGTTCACGTAACTCCTCATCGAGAGTATAATTGGATAATTTATGAAGAATTGCTATTGTCTTGCTTATCTGAAATTGTTTTTACACAATATGGAAGTTTGTAGTAAAATTGAAAATTATATACCTAATGAATAAGATTGTGTCATTTCAAAAAAAATTCGATATATATATATATATATATAACTTCAGTCTTGCAAAATTATTGCTTCTACTTTATTCTAATTGTAAATAATTATATTAATAATGTTTTAATTCTAATATATGTACCTTATAGTAAACAGCTTGACATACGTAATTTAATGTAAAGAATAATATGCCGTCCAAAATGAAAAAAGAACAATCAATTAATATGCTGATACTAAATCGAAATGTCCATACTTTCGGCTCTGAAAGTAGTCTAAATATTAGGACATATAAGTATAAAGTTTTTATAAAGTAAAATAGCATTTGTAATGACATTTGTATATTAAATACGTTGTTTAATTTGTGTGATATAAGGCACAGTTTGAGATGGACATGCCTATAAATAAATCATAATTATTATAATTAATTAAACTATAAAAATACGTACAAGAAGTACTAAGTAAAATACATTTTTAGCGTAGATATAGTTATTTTAATTTGCGATCAGTTCAGAATGTGTGTATTACTTCATACAAGACTACGTTCGGATTCCCATCCGGATGCTCCTCGAGTGTCATGTTATTCTTTAACGTAAACAATAAGGATAATGTGACATCCGGAGGGCACCCAGAGAATCCAAACGCAGCACTGTTGAGGTAATTATTTTTGTATGCACAAAGTGGTTCATATTTAACTTAAAAATCTCGAATATTTCACTTATTTGTGATGTACTGAAAAATGTTTCAGATAAAAATGAAACGGCTTTGAGAGGAACGTATTTTGGTATGATTTTTTTCTAGATGGAGATATGAATCAACTATTTTTTTTACATGTAATATATGATTTTATATGATTTTTTTTACGTAATATGATTCCTTTAATTACATTACATAAAAATTAAGGTAGAAATGTTAAAAAATTAATATAATAGTTTATAAGATATTCTATATTCTTATTATAGCACATACATATACATATTGACATAAAATGACATAAAATAACACATAAACTACTAATATTTTTGCTAATCGTATCTTCATACTTTCATGCACAGACTAATGAGATAAATCAATTTGTGTAAAGAAGACACATAGTTGTTCATTTAAAAAATTATCCATTTTACATACATACTTTTTTAAAGCAATTATGTGCTTTCTTTACACAAATAGATTGATCTCATTATTCTGTTCATAAAAGTATTAACGATTATAAAAAAATTAATAATTTACAAGTTATTTAACATTTTATGTCAATATATGCCAGTATAAAATATCTTGAAAATTATTGATTTTTTTATATAATATCTTAACATTTCTATATGCAGAATAATTGGAGAAATCATATTGTGTGAAACATTATTGTATAATTCCATTAATAAAAAAGTGAAAGTAAACAACATTTTTGCGCTTCAAATCTAAAAAATATTACGTTGCCAATATATACCTCCTCCTTCTAACCGTTGCATTTTTAAAAACATATTTTTTAATCCTTTATACTTTTCAAAATATTACGAAAGTTAAAATGAGGCACCTGTACATATACATATATGCGTGCGTATTTATGTGCATGGTAATTCTTTAGAAAATTACATTATAATCCAAATAGATTGTTTGCAATTTTTAACTCTTGTTATCAGTTGATGGACAAAAATGGATCTGTTTTGTCTTCTATAATCTGCATTATTTTTTAGAAGATCGGAATAGAGTACATGTAAACGATTATTAACTCTATGAAATCTGGAACTTATATACCTGAATTAAATAAAAAAGATTGTCTTTCATTAAGATTAAGGTATATATATATTATATACGCATGCGTTACAATTGCATTAATTAGTAATCAAAATCTAAAAGAATTTATTTTTTTATGTTTTATCGTATTTTATATATATATATATATATATATATAT
>NW_017259509.1:674559-678309 GCF_001594045.1 Atta colombica | reverse complement strand
GTGTGTGTGTGTGTGTGTGTGTGTGTGTGTGTGTGTGTATACACATATGTGCCATATAACAGAATAAACTTTCATTATTTTAGATTATTTTATAATGTATTATTTACACTATAATTTTAATGTTAATACTGGTAAAATGTTATTTGAAATTATATAAAGTACTTAATAAAGGAGATTACGTGGTATTACGGCCATCCATTTATATTTTATATAATAATTTGGTTAATGATAAAAATTTAAATTTGAAACTTTACTTAACGGTTACATTCGTCAAAGTATTGTTCAATCGATTTTAAATTCAAAGTTACGAAACATTTATTACATAGAACATTATTTATAAAAATATGGCGACATTACATTAATAATTTGAAAAAAAAACAGAGATGGCTTCTTACAAAAATAGATTGAAAAAATTAATTTTGTTTAAAAAAAAAGCATTGCGTTTGGTAACAAAATTAACAAAAAACTAAGACACTTTAGAACATTTTAGAACAAATGCAAATAAATGTATGTATATACACATAACTTCTGCTGCTATAGATAAGCTGCTCAGTACTAAAAAATCTACTCAAGATAGTACACATAATATTTCACACAAGACCAAAAAGAATGTCACCAGAATATCGTCAAAATATTTCAAATGTTTTTACAGAATATTTTATTTAAAATTTTCTGGAAACATCTAGAGATATTGCATGTAGAATATTTCATTTGAAATATTGTAAAGACATTTTATTTAAAGTATTAAGTATATTTTCAATGTTCTATTAATATTCTGGAGATGTTTTCTTCAATTCTTTCTCTAAACGTTTCATATGAAATAGCTTAGCGACATTTTCTTTGAAATATTTAAGAATATTATGAATGAAATATTCTAGAAACATATCATTTTATAGAGTTTGACCCTAACACACCTGTTAATCTTATCACCCTAAAATAAGCACAAAATTAAGATATTTTTTTTTAATTAACTATTGTATAGAATTAACTTATATTTTATGTGTATAATATACAATGTTCAAACTGTAAATTTGTAAATTTTAAAATAGATTAATTAAACAGTTTAAACTACAAAGCAATTCGCGCAAAACTCTTTCTCGTCGCGGCGGGATCGGATAGATATAACATTTCCAAGGGCAGGAGTGGAAATAAAAAACAAAATATCTTCTTGTAAACAGATATAATAGATATCGTGTAAAATAGGTTTTTTTTTATTGAAAAATGTGAAAAGTAATTCGATCTGAAAAAAAAAATTTTTTTTTCATCTTAAAATGACAACTTCAAAAATTTATTGTAAATGAATTAACATATAAAAAAAATCGTATGTTAATAAATAATTTTCTTAAGAATATTTCTGCCAAAATTGAAGTCAATTGAATTGTCAGTTTTGGAGAAAAGTTTATATTCGTCTTGAAAAACATAGTTTTGAGAAAAACGCAAGAGAAGATTTTCGAAACGATTTTTTTTTATACAGTACCCTCTAAGTTTGGGAACACATTATAAATGTGTGTAGTTTAAAAAAAATACAATCGATATATTTTGGTTTGTAAATAATTATTTAATTGAAAAAAAAACGAAATAAAAGTATACACATACATAAATATACATAAGTATACATATTATCTAACACGCTATTAGAATATAAAATTTTAATTAAATTTTAGACTCCTCGAAATAATCACCTTTTACTTTAATGATTGCTTTGGCATGCGGTAAATCAACTTTCACAGAGATTCAGTCGAGATACGTTTCCATTTTTGCTATAGAACCTTCCAAAGATGTGTCTCACTCGTGATTCACTCTGTGCGGATTCTCCTGTCTAACTCATCCCATAGTAATTTAATTGGATTACTCTCTCTGGGAATGGCGGGCATTTCATGTTTTTCAGGATTTTCTTCTTCTCTAGTGATTGCAAGTAGTTTTTACAAAGTTGAGATGTATGTTTTAGGTCTTTGTCTTGTTGCAATATGGACTCTTTTCAATCAGACACAAATCAGATGTTTTAGCGCGTTGCTGCGGAATGCTATGATAATCTTCTTTCTTCATTGTCCCCATTACTTTCACTAAATTTCCAGTCTTATCCCCTTCAAAACACTTCCAGATCATCATAGAACCTCCTTTTTAACATTTCAAACTTTGATTCATTTGTAAATAAGACTTTTTCCTAATCCTATTTTGTCCAATTTTGATGTGTTTTAGCTCAATCTGAAGTCTTTTTCTTTTATTAATAGTCCTTAGTAACAATTTGTAGCTCCTTTAAGATTCTTAGCTGCCAAGCGCCGTGTCTATGTTGACTCACTCATTGGAGTTTCCCTGGGTATATTGAGTTCAGTAATCAAATTACAATAGTTTTGAATCTATCACGCTTACTTGTCACTACTAAGAACTTATCTTCACGTTGTGATGTCTTCCTGGATGCTCCAGAGGGCGATCATCATGCGAACCTGTATCTCGATACCAATGAATGGTCTTGGCAAGTTGATGGATAACTTCAGCTTTAGTGATATTTGTGGGATACCATATCTTCTCGTAAGGTTATAATCTTGACATGCGATTTATATGAAATCTGATGCTTCGGGGTCATTTTGATGATTGTAGCTTTCATAATTTTTTTACGGAATCTGAAATTAACTTGCAACTCAACAATTCACTACTCTAACAGAAACCGTAAAACTACAATGAAATGACCTGTGATGTGTATTTATAATGCACGCAAGTACGATGTGATAAAACAAGTGACGATAAATAAACAATAGACCAGAGCGCGAAATTCAATCTTGAGCGCTCTGATGTGAAATAATTATCCAAAATATTTTCGGCTTGTGTGTGTGTGTGTGTATGTGTGTGTGTTTGTGTGTGTGCGCGCGCGCGTGCACAAGCTTATAAGTGTTCTAGATAAAAATATTCATCGTTGGACGTCTCATGATCTATTTAAACCAAAAACATGTATAAATCGCTATCATGTAATTACTTTCCTCTAACATAAGGTGTTCCCAAACTTATGGAGGATATTGTATAATAAAATGACCTTACCATTAATTTGCTATTCCAGCATCATACACCTTGCCTCAGTTTCTAGAAAATGATTGGAGTGGCCCACAACATACAAAAACACAAAAGTAGAGACGCTCAAGTAGAGTGGTTTCTCGATTCATCAATGGCCGCATTGTTTTTCATGCACGTGGTAACCTGATTCGCTTCTCTATAAATTCTTATAACTTGGCCAATTTTTAAAATTTTGACTTAAACGGATTTAACTTAAAATATTCTTAAAAATTCGAACCTTTAAAAAAATGTAAAAAAATTTTTTCGAAGATTCAAGGTGGTCAGACCCCTTAAATATTACATTGGTTAAAACATTACTATAATATTTCCTTAATATTCTTGAGAAGTTCTCGACAATAGTAGATTGGGCGAACGCGCGTATTCGACTATCTTTAAACGTTAATATCTCGTTAACTATTGCAAACTGCAAAATAGTAAAAGACTTTTCGACTCAGTTTAGTCTGCTCTACTTGTTCAAGACGGGTGGGGCTGAAATTTGATGCCACTCTGTATACGTATAAGACAAGGATGATGCAATTAAATAGCGTTCATAACACGCTCCCCGAACGCAGCCATCGATGTGAATAATGTGTGTGCATATGCGTCATGTAATCTATATAGATATATAGGTGCGACAAGCATCTTAAGGGTCTGCTGGCCAAAATTTGATGCCACCCTGTATAATGAATGATGAAGATAGAATGA
>NW_017259509.1:663667-674459 GCF_001594045.1 Atta colombica | reverse complement strand
ATATATATATATATATATTATATTTATGAACGCATTCGATATATATTGTATTTATGAACAGAATTTATATTTAGAAAAATTTGAAGCGAAATGTCTCTAGAATATTAAGAAAATATTGCAAATGTAATATTTCAAATGAAATGTCTCTAGAATATTTCATTCAAAATAAAATATCCTATATGTATTTGTAGATGTTTGCAGAAATATTTCAAATGAAATATTCTGACGACATTTTGATGACACTCTGGTGACGTGCTAGTTTCCATGTTATGTATTATATATTACAGAACGTTTCCAGAATATCATAGAATGTCTCCAAAATATTGCCAGACATAAGACGTTCTGATATTATTGTCAAAATGTTTCTGAGGTCATCACCAGAATATTTCAGATTTCAAATGTAATATTCTGATCACTTTTTGGTGACATTCAGTGTGGGATAAACTATAGATTAACAATAGAGCTAGAATTAATGATCAGATAATTATTTTGATTTGATATGAAAACCTCAAAAAAAGATCATAAATATGCATAGAGAGTCATAATAAAATGCCATTGTTTAAATTTGCATAACTCAAAATATACACAATCA
This sequence comes from Atta colombica, assembly GCF_001594045.1. Classification (NCBI taxonomy): domain Eukaryota; kingdom Metazoa; phylum Arthropoda; class Insecta; order Hymenoptera; family Formicidae; genus Atta; species Atta colombica. The sequence goes on along the minus strand of NW_017259509.1, from coordinate 673,867 downwards.
AATAAAATGTTAAATAACTAACAACATATTCAAATATACATATATTTGAGTGATAATATAGCTCAAGTTTAAAGAAAACTGAAGAAGGTGTAATCAAATGCTAAAATGTACCTTAGAAATGTTTCGAAGTATTTGAATAAAAATGCGTAATAATAAATGCTGGCTATTGAATATTGGCATATTATAATAGCATCATGGCTATTGGACAAATGATTCCATAAATAATTAATTAGGATTCGCTATATAATAGAGGAGATATTAAGAGGGAGCTACAATATCTATTCAGATAATAATACTACCTTCTCCTTCAATAATAAATATTTAAATATTTTTAAAAGATTTTTAAGTGTTTTAAACTAAACATTTTGACGCAGACTGTTAATAAAAAATAGTTTACGAAGTAAATGTTTTTATATATATGTATGTACTAACCCAAGGATGGTTCCGCATATCAGAGCATTTAAGATATTTATATATCCTGAATAAAGTGGCAAAATTATTGAATGAAATTCAATCAAAGTTACTGTAAATTTAGGCTTATACATAGTTAAGTCATAAAGACATATTGCTAAGTGATAAAAAATGTATACAATCCATCCGATTGCTATTCGAATTATCCAATTACGTAGCCGTTGATATTTCTTTGGCACATTAAATGCTTCCAATGTATCGTCTATTATGGAAAGTTCATGTAAACACATTTTTAATTCCTTTAAAAAATTACATTGATTGTTCGACATAAAAAGAAATTATAATAATTTTATATAAATTATTAAAAATTGCTCGTCAATTTAATTTAATTCGTGATATTATTATAATAATAGTTTAATTGCGTTTATAAATCTAGAAAACCAATTCGGCGCACAGTTCAAATATAGTATATGCATGTACATATAATATAGTATATACATACAGGATGTGCTAAAAATCTGGATACACCCAAATATCTTATAAACGATGATTTTAGAAAATATTTCTTACAAAAGTTGTAAGACTTAAAAAAAGATGTATTCTACGATAATAGTTATTTGATCTAGAATGACGTTATCAAGATCAGGTCAAGATCAACATGAATTTTTTAAATTCCCTCTCTTTTTCATTACATAATCTTGTAGCTTATTTCGAGAGCTTTCTAAAACACTACAATTAGTAGTTCATTTTCATTAAGTACTTTGCGAATTACAAGATTTGAAAATTATAATATCGCCGACATTAGCATTATGCAAGGTGTCCAATCTGGCTAAAACTTCTTGAATGTATGTTTAGGATCATGTCCTGAATAACATTTATTAAGATCAAGATCACTAGAGATTATTTCGTTTATTTTTATTTTTGCGAAAATTCATTTTTATGTAAAAATAAAAATAACAGAAACAACCTCCAAGGACTTTGATCTAAATAAATGTTATTCAGGACATGATCCTGAATAATATTCAAGAGGTTTTAACTATCAGTAGGACATTTTAGGTAATGCTAATGTACGTCTGTCCCCCTCCCACTTAATCAAATCTTAATGAAAAAATTATGTAATATTTTTGCGCTACTATTTCCTAGCATTTTCAATTTTTACGTAACCCTTAAGTCACTTCCCTCTTGAAGCAAACATTAATATTTATAATTTATGAAAAATTGTGAAAATATATGCTTAACCAGCGCATAAATCAGAGAATTATTCTGCATAGTCAGAGTATTTAATTTTGCAATTTTAAACGACTTAGGACTGAATATGGCTGTTCGTTCTAAGAGGGAAGGGTTGTAGCAAAAATCAAAATTGCTTGGAAATAGTAGCGCATAAATCCTGTGTATTTAATTTTTCAAATTGATTTTTAACGGATGAAGGGGGAGGGGCTGACTGATTGTCAATTCAGCACTCCCACAAAAATTTTTTTTTTGGCTAAACAGAATGAGCCCAAAAATTTTTGTTTGCGGATATGAATAGCGTATAAATAGTGCATTATTACATAATTTTTTCAGTATGATTTGGTTAAATAGGGAGGTCCAGCTAGGCAGACATTGTCGACGATACTTTAATTTTCAAGCCTGATAACTCACAAAATATATAATGAAAATGAACTTAATTATAGTGTTTTGGAAAGCTCGAGATAAGATACAAGAATATGAAAAAGAGAGGATTTCATTAAAAAAATTGTTGACCCTGACACCATCCTTAAATAATTACTATCGTTGAATGCGTTTTTTAAAGCCTTAAAACTTTTGTAAGAAACATTTTTTTCTAAAACATCGTTTATGAAATATTTGGGTGTATCCAGACTTTTGACCCACCCTGTATATAATTCACATTGAATTATTTAAACATTACAGATCTAACTTCAATCCGCAAAAGCACTTCTAGTTCGTGATTGTGTTATCATATGTTACGATCTAAAATATGATTCTTATTGTTAATAATTTTATATTTAAATAAAAATTGTTATTGCAACGTGTATAGGAATTATAATAGATAAAGAATTATTGAAATTTAATTATTGTTCCTTTAGAAAAAGGACTGCTTAACTCTATCGATAACTAATGATCAGTAATTGATGAATTGCATCAATAATTGATGAAATATCAACAATTACTATACTTATAGTTAACTAGTTTATTGGAATACTAATTAGTTCTCTTTCTAAGGGATTTTAAATATAAGATTTTATTAAGATCGACATGAAATTAAGTATTAAGTATAAGCATATTCAAGCCTATAACGGTCAAAGCTAGATCTTCTCAATGCCTAAATAATTCACAGTGAATTATCTAATATATCCTATATATATGTATATGCATATTTTTAGTTATTTAAACTGCGTGCCAAAATTTTTCCGGACTTTATCAAATGCAATTAAATTACTGCAATAATATCACAAGTTAAATAAATTGACAAGCAAATTCTCAATCTCCGATATCATATAATATTATAAGGGTATAAATGTGCTAAAAATCTTAAATAAATTTATTGCGAAAAATATTACCTCGGCCGGCAAGGGTCTACTTAGATTTTAAACATAACATTAAAAAACGTTATTTTAAAAGCTATGTTCGAAAAGTAATATAAATACAAATATTAATATTTTAACAAATTTTGTCTACAGTAAATAATAATATAAACAAAGATTGATCAAAAAAATTGATAAAAAAGTGTTTATTGATTTATATTTGTCTATAAAAATTTGTGATTATCAAAACTTCTTTGGTCTCAATTAGAAATACGATAAAACAAAAGTTAAGAAATATTAAAAGATCAAATAATATTAGAGACTGGAGAAGATTATTTTAAAATTTTACCTTAAAACGATAGAAGTTAATAAGAATCAGTGAAATGGTGATCCACTCATAGATATTCGAAATCTTTATTATAATCTCATTCTCCCATCGATAGAACACTAACGGAATGAATGGATAACGAAAGTATATAAATAAGCTCCATACAGCCAAGACATACAGGCAAGAGAAATACGACCTAGATTGTCCAAGAGGGTATTCAAACAAGCCCAAACAACAGAATGAGCCAATAGTAAATAACGGTGCCAGCGCTGATTCTAACGTTATCGTCATAGTTTTCGGATTATCGGTTAGTAATTTAAATTAATTTTGTCCGCATGAGACACAAACGTGTTTTTAATACTTTTTATAAGGATTTCAGAAATACTTTTTGCAGATTCTTTAGAAACTATGAGAATTACACTGTAAGAGACGCTTATATTGAAGGATAAAGTATGTATACTATGTACAATATCAACTAATAGACTAACAAGTAGACTGAGCGACAGAATAAACATACAGATGATCTAGATTAGATTGCTTACTTCTCGCGGAATTATTTATACGCATGTATTCCAGAGCATAAACGACTATAAATATAATTATTCTTGCAATATTGTCTTTATATTAGTTCCCAGATGTTTAATGGATGCTTTTTATTTACGACACTTTTAACGACATATCAATTTTAATTGAAGCTGATAACTTCGATAAAGAATTTTATATACATGGTGCGTTACCAAAATCCGGAAAAATTTCAATTTAAATTTTCCGCTATATTGCCTTCGCCAGAAGTTATTGGCGTCCGAAAAAGCCTGATGCTTCTAGTAAACAATCATATTCTTCAAAATCGGCCGCGATGTTGAAACCAAATGCGGAATTAATTATAATCGAAGAGCCGTGATCATCGAAGGCCTTCGCGCTGGGCGCTCAGCAATGGAAATAATTCGATTCTTTGGATATTCGAGACAACCGTTTATTATGTTGTGACAAAATATACGACTTTAGAACGAAGGTTCCAGTATGCCAGCGAGAAAGAGCGCACAACGAGTACCCTAGCAGTCGTTGAAAAAGCTCAAGCGCTGATTTCAGATGATCCAGAGCAATGCGAAAATTAACATCGATTGTTGGTGTAAGAGCTAACATGCGTCAAAATGCCGAGAAGGACCTTCGATATAAACCGTACACATTAATACGAGATACGACAGATACTCTCTGAAGCTGCCAGGACAAGCCGAGTTGCTTGTTGCAATTTGCTATTATGTTCTTTGAAAAACGAAGCATCGAGACGAATTAGGTCTTTTCTGACAAAAAAATTTTTACTATTAATGCCAAAATCAATCGGAAGAGTGACCGATGGCTTGCTTACAACCCCGAGGAGTTGTAAGCAGAACGAGATTTCCGGCCAATGTTCACGTGCTAGGTGTTGTGTCCAGTGAGGATGATGTCATGCTATCACATTTCTTTAAAAAAGGAGAAACTGTCACAAAAGAAGTGTACTTATGCGTTCTAATGGATGTAGTGAAGCCATGGATAGAAACTGTGGCGTCCGGAAGGCTATATATTTTTCAGTAGGACGGTGCACCGACTCATACGAGTCATTTAATTTAAAATAAACTCTCAGACAATGTCGATATGTTTTGATCCAAGGAATTTTGGGCTCCCAACAGCTTAGATTTCAATTCCTTCTACGAATGAAGTTGAAAGGATCACAAACAAGTCTCAGCATCCCAATGTGACGTCATTAAGGACCGCTATTGAGGCAGCAGTGATCGGCATGGACAGCGCTACATTACAGCGTGCACGCTTCAGACCGAGAATAGAGGCTGTCGTTCAAGCTAATAGGGGATATATCGAATAATTGTGCTCAATAGGAATCTCATGTGCCATGTAAAAGGATTTTTTTGTAATATTTAATTTGTCATTAAAAATATTTTGTTTAAAGAAATTGTTCGATTTATCCGAATTTTGGTGACGAATCCTGTACTAGTGTTTTATATAGGGTGTCCTAAGTTCGATGGAGCTCGTGTACAGGTAAAGCGCACTTAATTGAGACGAGAAGTCCTTTTTACAATTTGCGCAATAGTTAACGAAATATTAATCTCTAAAGAATCCGCCCAGTCTATTACTATCAAATGTACGCCCATTGCTATCTCGTCGCGCTAGTCGTGAGGAATGGGGATGGTCTGGCAAGATTTGCACTCGCCAGGTGCCAAACTCACACACTTCATACATCTTCGTGGACGCTTTGTGAATTTTCTCAGATTGCAACGCACGCACGCTCGCATACACTTGCCATATCTATCATGTCCTACAATATTTATATAAAAATTCATGTATAATAAAGAATTCATGTATGATTATATGTAATTACATACAAGAATAAACCAGCTTTACTAAATTATATATAGAATATTTGATAAATAACGATAAAAGGAGTAGAGAGGACTAAACTGGTTCGAAAAGTCGTCTACCACTTTACAATGTTTATAAGATATAATATATAAGTAGTTAACAAGAGATAAAAAAATAATTACTAAAAGTTACCGAATATTGGTTTTCAATAACATTTTACTCAAATATTATCATATATTTTACAGAAGAACAGCAAGAGACAAAAATAACTTATTTTCTTCTCACAGAGTTCTAAGAATTTTTTCAAAATTTTTTGTCAATTTTTTAGTACTGCATTTTCTTATTGGCAAATATTTTTATCAACATGAGAAAATGCAATACTGAAAAAATTCTGAAAAAAATTCTCAAAACTCTATAAGAAGAAAATAAATAATTTTTGTTACTTGTTATTTTTCCATAAAATTAATAATATTTGAGTAAAAAATTATTGAAAACCATTCGACGATTTTTAATATTTAATATCTTGTTAACTATTGTGAAAATTGCAAAATGGTAGAGGACTTTTCAACTTACAAAGGATACTAAGCAACTCAGAAATTTAAAAAATTTGGAAACTTTGTGTGCAAATAGAGTAATTCATCCGTAACACAAAACTACTTTTTATTTGTATGGAATTACAGTCTTAGGGGATGAAATATCCTTTTGAAAAAAATCAGTTTTTTTTTAAGCGAATAATTTTTAAATCGAAATTAAACCCTCTAATCAGAGTCGCGACACGAGACGATTTAAGCCGACTTTTGTATGTAATCAAAATTATAAGAGATAGAAAAAAATTTTCAGAATGAAAATTGAATGATTTCAAGAGTACTTTAGAACTATAATAAAAACATTTTTTTTAATTATTTATTTATTTTATATCCCTATTCCCACTCTTATTTTAATTTTTGTGTTACGGAGGAATTACTCTACTTGCACACAAAGTTTTAAAATTTTTGAGTTGCCTAGTATTCCTTGTTAGTTCAGTCCGCTCCATTCCTATACAAGAGTTTTATTGTTACTTATCAAACTGTATAATCATAATAAATTATACATAATTATATAAATTTGTATATAATTTTGTATGATTTTATATGATTATATATGAAAAATTGATTTAGCGGGAATTTAATTAGTATATGACAGAGCTTTGTGTTCTTTTTATTGTAGATTGCTGATATAATATTAAATCGTTGTATAATATCATTTGCGACAAAAGCGTCAGGACGATGCTTTTTTATATTAATATTATTTACAATAATTTTTAAGAAGATAATGGTGGATAAATTTTTCGTGCCTCTTTATTACATTTTTATTAGTTTTTGGCATTACTAATCGCAATTTAATCGTGGAAAATATTATGCCTTAGATAATTTTTAGTGTAATTATCATTGTAACAAAATTTTGAAGGTACAATCTCTTAGAAATAATCTCATGAGATAAGTTAATTAAAATAAATAGAGATTATATGATAGTCAATTTTATTTTTTTGATAAATCGACGTTTTTAGAGCGTATTTAAATAATTAAATATAAAGTTCATATTGATCGATGTTGTAGCGGTATGTCAAGTGTATAAAAATACAAAGAATAGAACTGTGTGACCTAAATATTACTGTGCAAATGTTGCGGCGTTACTAAATTTATCCATTCTTATGTTAGATAAACTTTGAGTTATATTAGAAATTAAAATCATAATAAAAATATCATAATAATAATGGCAATTGTATCACAATATTATACGAATTTTCGATTGCAATGAGATTAAAGTCATAGACATTCAATCCTGAGATTTTAAGTTTCCTACGCGAAAAAAATTATTCTTATTTCAAGTTTTAAACTCACATAGTTTTAAACACACACACGCAAAGTCAGTTTGTCATTCAAAGGACTTTCATAATGTTTTCATATATACTATACGTAAGAAAATTAGAACTTTGAATATCTGGCTACATCTATGGCAAAGATATCTGTTAATGCATATATGTATAAATTATTAATGTAATTTTTCGTTACGTCATTTACCTGTTATCTAATAAAGTATCTACTTGGCCTACAAACAAGTGAAAATAGTGGAATAATGACATATAATGATATATAATTCATAATTTCAGAATTATAGCCTCATATTATTTTGTTACATATAAGCAATTCTATTTAGAAAATAAAGAGGCGAATAGCGATTCATCTATTAATAGGTTAAAAATAAAACTAAAAGTTGAGAAGTAATACGCTTGCACATTATTTTTTATTACACACATAATATGTATATTGCATGTTTTTTTAAAAAGCACACATTTGACGGATGTGCTGTATCTGCGTAAGTATTTTATGTTTAATTTTTGTTATTATTAAAATAATATAAGCATGACATTATGAGTACATTTCAAAAACATTAATAAAAAATATATAAAGTAATTATACAGAATATTATACAGAGTGAGGCAGTAACTCTATCTACTTAGAATATTTCCATTATTTTTAGAGATATGAAATATTATATATATTGAATGTGCATCAAGAGAAATACAATTAGTATACTACTAATAGTTTTTTATGGGTAGAGGCGCTTCGGAGATTGCAAGGTCATCTCCACTTTTTTAAATAGATGATTTTTTTTACACAATATGATTCCTCTAATTATTTTGCATATAAAAATATTTAAGTAGTGATATCAAAAAACAATAGTTTACAAGACATCTTATTTTTATTCTGACATATATCTGACATATAAAATATTAAATAACTCATAAACTCATAACTCATAAACTATTAATTTTTTTTATAATCGTACCTTAATCCTTTTATATACAGAATAATGAGATGAATCAATTGATGGAAAGAAAATACATAATTGCTTATTTAAAAAATTATCCTTTTTACACGTATATATTTTTTAAAGCAGCGTACGTATTTTTTTTCCACCAATTGATTCATTTCATTATTCTGTTCATAAAAGTATTAAGGTACGATTTAAAAAAAAATAATAGTTTACGAGTTATTTAATATTTTATATCAATATATGCCAGAATAATGGATAAAATATCTCGTAAACTATTTGTTTTTTAATATCATTACATTAATATGTACTACTTTTATATGCAGAATAATTAGAGGAATCATATTGTGTAAAAAAAATCATTCAAAAAAGTAGAGGTGACCTTAAAATCTCTGAGCCTCCACACATAGAAAATCTATTAGTTAATATATTGTACCCTTCTATATTGCTATACAACTGCAATAAATATATTTCATATCTTTAAAAATAACGGAAATATTATTCTTGAGGCTTCCACGAGTGCTTTCTATATAAAAATTATGCGTTTCGCAGGTTTCCTCCGTGTCCAGATTCATTCTTTGAATTCTAAGAATGTATCTGGACACGAAGGAAACCCGCGAAACACATAATTTTTAAATGGAAATATTCTAAGTGGACAGAATTACTGTCCATCCTGTATATACATCATTTAAAATTGATTTAAAAACAGAAACTGTTAATTACTCTTTCTTCTTTCTTTCTTTTACCATCTACTACCTTTTCTTTTTTATTTATATTTTACGTATATATTTATTCTTTCACTGCTACATTTATTATTTATGGTATTTTTTTGTTTTTATTGATTTTCAGAGCTTTCCATTCTAGAGTGATAAATAAAAATGTTTATCTATGTATCTATATACTATTGTTTTTGCCAGGAAATTCAATTCTCGTAAATTTATACTGAAGAAAGAGTATATATTATAAAAAGTAATATGTTTTATTCTTGTCCCTATGTGTTTTATACACTCAAGATATTTCTCCAAGAAATTGAATTTCTATAAATTTTTTTTAAACTTTGGATATTATATCTAAAATAATTTTATCTATATATGGTAAAAATTTCAAAGACTCTAGCGCGATTGTAGCCGGAGAAATACCTTAAAGATGTTTAAATTTTGAACTTTTTCAATAGACAAAGCACTACGTGTTTGGATTTAAAATACTATGCGTTTTCAAACATGTAATTTGCTTATTTAAAAAATTATCTTTTATTTAAAAAATTATATTTTGCATACATATTTTTTTAAAGCAACTATGTGTTTTTTTTCCACCAATTGATTCATCGCATTATTCTATTCATAAAAATATTAAAATATGATTACAAAAAAATAGTTTACGTGTTATTTAACATTTTATGTCAATACGTGTCATAATAAAGTATCTCGTAAAAATATCTCGTAAACTATTGATTTTTTTATACCACTATCTTAATATTTTTATGTGCAAAATTAGAAAAACCATATTGTATAAAAAAATCATACCATTTCATTTAAAAAAGTGGAGATTGCTAACAAGGCTTACCGTCTCCACTTTTCGCGACCTGCGCGTAGAGCTAGCAATGGTGTACACTTGGTAGTAGACCAGGCGGTATTCAGCGCGTATTCAGTGATCTTTAGAGATTAATATCTGGAAAATTGTAAAATGATAGAGTACTTTCCGTCTCAGTTTAATCCGCTCTATCTGTCCACGAGTTTTGTCAAATGAATTATAGGATACTCTCCTGTATAT
>NW_017259509.1:659791-663567 GCF_001594045.1 Atta colombica | reverse complement strand
CACACACACACACACACACACACACACACACACACACACACACACACACACACACACATAGAAAGTGTTTTTTTAAAAGCAGACACTAATCATGTAGTTCTATCCCTAATTAAAAATCGAAAAGTCTTTTACAATTTTGCAATTTTCGCAATGATTGATGAAATATTAATTTTTAAAAATTGCCGAATAAGCGCGTATTCGACTACTCAATCTATTATAAAAGTTGTAAAATGGTAGAGGTCTTTTCGATTCAATTTTTAATCGGTAAGCGCTATATAATTAATGTCCGTTATTTAAGACGTACCCTGTGTACATATCTCAGAATGACCGTCAAATTCATGTGCTAGCAGAGCGGATTAAACTAAGTCGAAAAGTCCTTTTATTTTGTGATTTTCGTAATAATTAACAAGATGTTAATTACTAGAAATTGTCAAATGTTTTCAATAATTTTTTACTCAAGTAGGAGAGATTAAAGATAGTAGACTCATTTTTAATGTATATTTAATCTTTACATATCAACAAAAATTTTATAAAAATGTATTTTAAACATAAACATGTTTATAAAATTTTTATAAAAATGCATTTTAAACACGAATATATTTATAAAATAAAAAAGTATAACTTTATATCTTGTTATTAGATAAATAACAATTTATCTAATCCAAATCGTTATCCGAGTTATAACAAACATACAGTTATAACAAACATAAATTGCCCTTTATTTAGAATGTGTCTATACACACACACACACATGATCAAAAAATTATCCTTTTAATTATTCTTAATGTTTCATGTTATTATTACTATTTCTATTACACTAAAATAATTAAAAATAATTTTACAAAAGAAAGAAGGATATATGAATATGTGAGTGTGTCATCAAAATCCAGACAAATTTCAATTTAAATTTTCCGCTATATTGTGCTTCCGCCAGAGATTATTGTTGGCATCCGAGAAATGTTGCCTGATGTTTCTAGTATATAGTCATATTCTCAAAACCAAGTGCGGAATAATCGAAGAGTCACGATTATCGAAGATTATCTTCGCTGAGCGCTCAGCAACGGAAATAATTCAGTTCTTTGGATATCCAAGGTCAACCGTTTATGACGGCAAAATATACGGCTTTAGAACAGTCCAACGAAAGTTCTAGCGAGGAAGAGTCACTTGAAACAACGCACCGCGAGGACTCTCGCAGTCGTTAAAAGGGCTCAAGCACTGATTTCGGATGACCCAGGGCAATCGTTGCGAAAATTAGCATCGATTGTTAGTGTAAACGAGCCAACAATGCGTCGAATTGTCGAGGAGGACCTTCGATATAAATCGTACACATTAAAGATACAATAGATGCTCTCTGAGGCTGCTAGGACAAGCCGAGTTGCTCGCTTCGGCTTCCATTCTGGCCTCTCAACAGCCCAGATTTAAATCCCTTGGATTACTACGTATGAAGCGTAATTGAAAGGATCTCAGCATCCAAACAAGTCTCGGCATCCCAATGTGACGTCATTAAGGACCGCTATTGAGGTAGCAGTGATCAGCATGGATAGCGCTATATTACAGCGTGCGTGCAAACGCTTTAGACTGAGCCGTCATTCAAGCTAATGAAGGTTATATCGAATAACTGTGCTCTACAGGGATCCCCCAAGTACCAAGCTTTTACAAGTGTAAAAGCATTTTTTGTAATATTTAATTTTTCATTCAAAACATTTTGTTTAAAGAAATTGTTCGATTTGTCCGGATTTTGGTAACGCACTCTCTGTATATGGACATATTATACATACAATTATACAATTATATATGTTTATGAATATTTATACATATTTATGTATAAATGCATGTTTTTATTATTAAAATTCATTAAAACTACAAAAATTATTGCATTATAGATGCATTTAAAATAAAAAAGAATACTCTCTAAATTCTTTTGAGTGAAATTTCAAAGAGAGTGAAAATACAGTTATGTATGAAATAGAGATCGTCCTAAAAAAAGTTGATAGAGAACGATTGAGAACCATAGGATTTTTATCAATTATTATTTTTCTGTAAGTTCATCATTTTTTATTGTTGACCTCGAGAGAGCATCACGATTGATCGGATATGAATCCTATTATATCTTATTGGATTTTATAAAATTTGTACAAGATTCCCATAAGATCTGATTCAAATTAGTGAATTTACAAATCATATTCAAAACGATAAGATTTTTTTATCGTTCTCTACATCTTTATGATGGACGTAGCGAATGACAGGTTTTCTAATCTAACAAACTTTAATATTTCGATTCGCAAGGCAGAACAATATTTCTTTTTGCTAAATTCGTTTGTTTCGAGCAAAACTACGTCGAATGAGCCTGGTTTTATCGAAATTGGACGTGAAGGAACTAAACTTATAACATTTACCACTAATGGTAAGGCCTAAATTCTAAGCAGAATCGCAAGACTCATAATATTTTTGTAAAACTTGTAAAAATTTTTAATTCTTATAAACTTATATCTTTGTATAATATTTTTACAGACAACTATTTACTAGCCATAAAATTAACAAAAAATCATAGATATTTTCGAATAATTATATGTTTTACGATATATGTGCATAAAATTAGGAAACTATTCATAAGTTCTAATAAGTTTTAGGAGAACACGTTACGGATTTACGATTCTGCTTAGAATTGACTCATAAGATAAATCTCTTTAGAGAAATAAAATATTGCTATTCTTTTTCGAGAAGAAGTGAAATATTTTCACTCTTTTTCAAAACTAACTGTATTTTCATTCTTTTATAGTCAGATTCCATTCCAAGAAGTTTTTAAAAGTAGATACTATCAAAGTCGTCACTAAATTAATCATATAGCCCCGTGTTGTGATTGGCTTACTAGCTCCATTCATTTTTTAAAAACATTAACATTATACGATAACAAAGACAGATAAACAAAAACAATTTGTTGGACTTTATTAAGTAAGAACTACTTATTATCTAAATGGAAATCAAATATCTCAGACAATTATATATTGTAAAATAAAAACTTTAAGAATATAATTATTCACTTACGTGCACGATTTTTTTAAATTATAGCATAATTTCTAATATAAACGTATCCGCCTCGAGGTACATCTTATCTTACAGCAGATTGAGTGGCAGTCGCCGCTGCGAGTTCAGATACGTTTACGCGTGTCTCGCGCGATTGTTTATAATGTAGCCTCAATTATTTTATTTACCCCTATAGTTTACTGACCCCAGTCTCCTCTACTATAAACTTTAAACAGAAGAACATTAAGAAACAAAAATTAATTTTTTTCTCATAGAGATCTAAAAATATTTTCAGAATTTTTTATTAACTTTTTAGTACTGCATTTTCTTATTGATCACTATTTTTATCAATATGAGAAAATGCGGTACTAAATAATTCTGAAAAAATTCTCACAATTCTCTATGAGAAGAAAATAAACAATTTTTATCTCTTGCTGTTTTTTTGTAAAGTTAATAATACTTAAGTAAAGAATTATTGAAAATCAATATTCGGTAATTTTTAGTTATTAATATCTTGTTAACTGTTGTGAAAATTGCAAAATAAAAACTTTTTGACTCAGTCTGACTCTACCAGACTTTAGTTCGCTCTACCAGCATACAAAATTTTGGGACACCCTGTATATATTGTACGAAAAGTTCCTATCGTTTTTTCAAAAGATATTTATAAGAGAAAAAATGATACAAATTTTTCGCAGTACCTAATATATTTTATATATATATGTGTGTGTGTGTGTGTGTGTGCGTGTGTGTGT
>NW_017259509.1:657934-659162 GCF_001594045.1 Atta colombica | reverse complement strand
TATATATCTAATTATTATTATTTATGAAAATGGTTAAATATTTAAACTATTAAAAACTCGTCAAATGTTAAAAACTAATAGAAGTTACACAAGAGAAATAAGAAAAAAGACATATGAAAATATATTTGAAATATATATATGAAAATGAATTTTTATACAACTGAAATAATATGTTTCTCCATAAAATATTTTTTATAATTATATTGAGCAAAAATGTAAGAACATAAAATTAAGAAAATATTTGTCGATTTAAATTTAACTTAAGATGAAGAGCTATTTCCACAGCAATAAAAAATAATCAGCTCTAATAACAGTTCTGCAACAATTTATTTAGTGATTTCTGTTCAAGTTTTGCAGATTATAACTTATGGTAAAAAGAAACTTCTTTCTAATATCTTTATTCAAATATCTTTATTTAACGCGTTAACAAATACATGCACATTATATACATTATAACATCCATCCAGAAAAGAACAACTACAACCGTCGATTGAACATTAATCATTGATAAGATTTCTTAAATGTCGCTGCCGGTAATAAATGCCGTTCGGTATATCTACTTTCCTTCCTTTCATACAGTCTGGTCCATAAAACTTGTCGGTTATGGTTAACAGCATCGTATTTCACTCTTGATACATGCAAACACAGACAGTTTCGTGCAAAGGACCACGCGATAAATTGAGGAATTATTTATAGCATGAAAACGGAAATTTGAACGCGAACGAATCTCCATTAAACCAACCCGGATTAAGATACTGTCAAGAATATTCATTATAATATTTAAAAAAACATAGATCAAGTGTGTAATAAATATATTTAAATCGATAAATATACGGATATTATTATGAATGCTATTTAATATAAATCAGTTTACTGATTTACTTCAAGTTATGATAAGAGTGATTAGTTTGTAATAATAGAGATGATATTAAAATTTGCGGCTTAATACGATAAAGACATTGTAAACGCTTAAAATATTTATTGGTGAATCTAGAAATTTATCAAGGAGAGATCACTGACTTGTCGCAAATAAAATTTTTTTAAGGCAAAATATGAAAAAACAGAATATTATTATTTAAACATCAAAAAGTATTATTTAATTTAAATATAAAACTTTTTTTTTTAATTATATCAACATAAAAGAAGAACAATATAATACAATATAATACAATATCTATTGTATATTTTTAATATTTAGAAATTTCTTAAATTAAAAAATATTTTTGGA
>NW_017259509.1:657242-657624 GCF_001594045.1 Atta colombica | reverse complement strand
TATATATATAATATAAATTCCTTTATTTATGAATACACATACAGTATTTCACTATTTTATTTACAAAGTAATCTCTATTAAATCTTTATTAACATCTTAATTAAGTTTTGATTAAATATTGTGACAATGCTAAAATTATTCCGTTACATTAGTTTTTTCTTTAAAAAATTTTTTTTTGAAAGTAGATTTAATTTGCTTGTAGAAAAAAGATTTTTTAAATGACAATGGCTATCAAACTAAACCACACTTTACATCTCTTCAAAAATTGCCTACGTGCTTTCAATTCACACATTCGTGATATATGATGAGATTAAAATAAAAACTATAAAATAAAATTGTAGTATAAAAAATTGTTTAAAATCATATTTTTTGCAGAAATAAA
>NW_017259509.1:653127-657142 GCF_001594045.1 Atta colombica | reverse complement strand
ATATATATATAAATATATACTTACAACAATGACTGATTGCTAATGACGTAAAATTTCATAATTTCAATTGTTTTCAAATAATTAGTGAGTAAGAGAGACGAGTGTAGTCAGTGAGTATTGCCACGATTATTGTCACTAACTCTATAGTCAAATTTAACCTAACGTGAATCGCTCCTACTAAATATATCGTTATTTTATACTAAAACAATAGTTATATTTGACATTATACGGTTTAACACTGTGATGTCAAATTGACACAATATAGTGTCAAATTTAACTATCATTTTGGTAAAAAACAATATATTTAATAGGAGCAGTGGCGACTCACATTAGATTAAATTTGATATTATAGATTAAAAGTGTGAAGAAGAAATTATTGAAATAATGGTGCTTATAGTGATATAATACCGTTTTATAACATTATTCATATTATGATAAAAGTTTTAATTAACGAATAATAATGGTCCGTATCCAATGAAAAGTAGAATGAAGATTAGCGGAAATGCTAGTGTACAACAAGCGAGGCGAACTTGTAAGACATTAGCGCTCGACGAAAGTAGAAATAAAGATCCCATTCGTTTCTCCCCGGCGTACGCCGACAAGAGGACAAATGTCCTCGCCAAATATAACACCCACCGATCGATATTTTCGCGTACAATCTGCTGTCCGCTGGGAAATGTTAGAGAATTCGTCTACAATTTTCAGAGATACTGTTGAAAGAAAAAAAATATTAACTTCTGTCATTTGTTTTACAAGATAATAATTTTATAATATCCATATATATAATATTTTATGTATCATAATATAAAATTTCAAATTAACTTAATTCTAGTAGTTAAATTTTTAATATTTATTTTACATTTCTTATAAAAATATGTATTAAAAAACATTAAAGAAATGTTTACTTACGCGATCGAGTAAAATATAATTTATAAGATCATTTATAATAATATTAAAAGCTACGAATGTTTTATTTCGTTTATAAGCGTTTGTAACATGAATCGCAAATACGATAATTTAAACCTACTTATTCACGCGTTGAAAATGAATTCTATGATCCAGTCAGTTGCCAATGAAAGTTTTAAATTTAATAACTGCAAGTCAAATTGAATTACATCAGGAATTATTTTTTTATAATAAAAACTCAGCGCGTGAAAGTGTGAACGAATTTCGAGCATTATTATATAATACAATTATTTCGATTTTATTATGTGCACTTTTAATGTCACTCGTCTCGATTTACAATTATAAAAGCCATCGATTGATAATAATACTCCAATATATATAAAAGGAAATAAAAAATCTTCTAATATGGCATTGCACTTGATAAATAATTACATTAATGTGTAATTTGTTGATATTTGATTGCACACTTTGTTTTGTTAGTTAATACATATCTATAGTGTGTGTTGCACTAAATTACTTCACAATCTCGCTTAATTTATTTAAAATAACACGTCACTCTACACATACTATTCTATATCAAAATTAATTATTGTGATTATAATTCATTCTGATATTTGATATTCCAGCTACGTATATTTATATAATAAATATAAATAAAAATATTTTATGTTCAAAATATTTTCATTATGTCAAGTTTGAACTTTAACATTCTAATATTGATTAGCTGGTTATATTTGTCAACTCGAAATAAATAATAAATTGATATCAATTAAATAGTGTCAAGCAAAATAATATTAATGTGTTCGTTGATTTAAATATTTATTTTATACGTAATATTTATGCTTTGAAGAAAATTTCCCTGTTACGTTTTATATTACATAGTGTTCAGCATACGTCACGATCTTCCCTTCTCGATATCATTGATTATTCCGTATTACAAGTATCTCACATGAAACAACTTGGCACAGGTGCAACTCGCAACCAATTATTTATTTATAATGCCAAACGATGGCATCAGTCCAAACTGTCCAAGCAACGCTCGTCATAAATTTTTCTATCAGTATCACAGAAACATTCAGAAGCATAAAAAGTTCGATTATTGATGTTGAAAATTTTTATAAGAGTGTAATATACACATTTCTTTAATAAAAAAAACTCCTATTATAAAATTTGAAATTAGAATCTATCGTCCGCATCATTATCTCGTATAAAAAGAATACTATGTAAGTAATCTTCTTGCGTTTTCTTAATTCACGGCTATGAACTCGTGAATGGCGCAGACAAAAATAATGGATTTGTGTCCATCGCTAAAGGTAATTATAAAAGATAGAACTCTTTTGTGATATTTATTCAGCGATCTCGTAAGCGGCGAGCAAACTGCGCTCATTCAACATTCTATTGCACGAAAGAGCAATTTGATATCAGCATGAGATCAAAGAGCACGAATCCATAACGCGGCATTAAACGCGAAGTTTATCAAACCCAAAGTTTTATAGATATTTTAAATTTAGATATAAATCCTCAATTATATTTGGAGAAATGAGAGAACAATACAAAGCGTAACACAAACTGCGTGACTAATATAGATTTCTCAGATAAATCGCGATTTCTTTATCTTAAACATTATTGAAGCTGAAACTGCCCGAGACAATTTAATAATAAAAAAAAGCTATTTCCTCTTTCTTTAAAATTTTTATTTTACATGCCTTTATAAGCTTTATTCAAAAATTCTCACTTTTTCATGCATATTTCTTGATTACCTGCGTCATACAAAATGATGTTAAATTGTAGCTGCTTTTGCAATAGCTAAAAGAGCTCTCACTCCACGAATATTCGAACGTAGTTGATTTCGATATGTATCCAATAGGTAAATATACGACGCGCATATCTCTTTGAATTAGTTCTCTGCGGATATGTTATATATTATAAAGTCAAGTCGCTAGTTCTACAGAAGTTAGTCGGAAGGAATTCAGATATCAGTGACCAATAGAAGTCGAGTTTCGAGGACGAGGCAAGGCGTTAATAGAACAATAGATTTCTCGTAAGCGTAGAATGAATTATTCTCGAGCATTTGCATTTGAGATATTCGATGGACATCGAATAAGACTAAATAATCGTGCATTTTCACGTGCATGAAGAAGTATTCAATAGTTACTTCTTTTACTGTTTCCTTTTCCGTGACATACTGGACGTTTTAGTATTACATTCATTGTTATTGATATTATTGTACAATAAAAATTTTTATCTTGTTCTGATAATAAAACATAATGAAACCACATATCAGGAAACTAGGCATTCTCTAAATTTTTTGAAGTGTAATCTCACTCCAACTGATAAGGAAAGAGAAACAATTAATATCTAAATCCATAAAATAATGAGATTTTATTTATGATAGTTAATCAATTACAAATTAGGTATATAAAATATCATTTATCGACATTATAACGTATTTACATTTTGTAAAGCAGCTTTTTTTAAAGGGATCTAACAAATATTATATCACGTATATACTGCACGAGTACATACATAACATATGTAGAAACAGAATTTCAGCAAAATGAGCGGGGAGCTAATACTACTTCATCCTTGTTGTCGGTGTACCATGGCTATGGTGAAAGTTTTCCATCGATCTGGCACGTTTTCCACGATATTCCGAAACAGGAGGGTGAGAACCATGAAGGGATGTCGGAGCAGACGGGGATCGACGAATGGTAACGCTGAGTTATTCAATAGGACCTAGCCCATTTCGGGGCAGTTCCCGCGGGACTCGTATCGTTTCATCTCGATCCCAGGGTACGTCCATGAGTACGTCCGCTATATGCCATTGTGACCCTGGAATGTAGTTTGCGAGTTTCATGCGTATATACGTACTTGACGAAAGTCCGAGTGATCTCCGTCATTACATTGCCAAGGGAAAAATGAAGCTCATAATTCTCGTCTGTACGAAAATCCTCCCTCGTACCGAAAAAAACTTGAAAAAATACCCAGCCATCTGAATTACAAAACTCTTGAATGTTATGTTTTATTGGATTTGCATGATTTATTCCATTACGAAAAATTCCAATAATATAAATTTTTTCAATATAATAATTAAAAATTATTAAGAATG
>NW_017259509.1:635328-653027 GCF_001594045.1 Atta colombica | reverse complement strand
TATATGATAGTTGTACTTTAGATTATACTGCAAAATAAGAATCAATATTGCAAAACTGATAACATAGGAATGCTCTAAATTTTAACAAAATTATTATAATCGCAAAATTAATATAATAATATACATCTAATATTGTTTATTCACGTCACTTAAAAAATACATTTTTTCACTATACGTATATTAGTTATTGTCGCAAATATCACTCCATGTTTCCGGTGATTGAATTGATAAGATCTACGGAATGAAAAAAATTCGAATTCTAACTGAGATGATATTTTTCGAAATAAATGCTTTACAGTATTTTAAAGATGTTCATTAACATCAATAATATTAAATTGCTTAATTTAATTTATAATTATGTAATTCCAATTCAGGATTGGACATATATTTAAAATATTTATATTTAAAATACAGTTTTTGTAATACAAGTATATTTTGTATTTTGTATTTCAGCGGAGCATGAAAGTACTTTGTATTTAAAATCGAAAAATTGTAAATCTTTTGTACTTAGTACTAGTGTACTTGTAGTAAGTGAAATAATAACATTAATTGTCAACCTTAGAATATTTGAATTATAAAATACTTTCAATTTTTCGTTATTAATACTGAAATACAAAATACAAAATACTTTTATACGCTGTTATGAAATACAAAATACAAACTATTTGCAAGTGCTGCGTTGAAATGCATAATACAAAATACAATTGTCTTACAAATATTGTTTTTCACATAAAAATATTTCGAATATACTATATGCTCAGCCTTGCTCCATGTCAATCTAGAATTGTGTTTCAATCAAGACAAACAATTGGCGCAGTTTGCTTGACCTAGAAATTGTAAGTTTACAAAAATATTAAACACTAAAACCTGTTATGACTGAATAAAGCATTTATTTGTACTGAACATTATTTATTAATCGATTTTACCGATTTTCTAATTCAATAATTGTTTTAAAATAACTCAGTGATACGTTTTATCTATTTTAAATATACACATAATATACGTGATGAATATTTTTATTATAGCAGGTTAATTTATTACAGCAATCTTGACGAAAGACGAAGACTATCAATATCAATACGAACTATCGATTAGCACAAATAGCTTTTAAAATATCAATCAATCATTCGTGTTCTCTCATTACAGGAGCGAAATTCTCTTCTTCCTTCGCTAATTACTTAACTCTCGGCTGCAACCCCAGTGAGGAATGAGAAAATTTGCTACCACAGCAATCGTTTCGTGTACAAGAACAACGGTCCAACATTCCACGTTTCGTGGCAAAGGCTTTCTCCACAGGTATTGCGTGTATCTCGCGATCGTACATTTCTCTTGAAATTCTTAAATACTCATAAGTAACGTAAAGCTCCAGGTACCGAGCATTTAATGTTAGTGACACAGCGTCGCGATTCAAGAATAGAAATCTCTTGCTTATTTATGCGAGGTTGGTTAGCTCAGAAGGACTCTTTTGACTACATTTCGCTCCGCTTTTGGTCCTCGATTCAACTTTTACGAAGCGAATTCCACGCGAATACCGTTGTATTTTCGCCGGCGGCGGAATCTCTTCCTCACTCAATGATCGTTTCTTTTAGAAGCTTGAAGATAGTGACTTTGTAGAGGAAATAATGGAAAAACGGCGGCCAATGCGGAAATCCACTGCTTTCTTAAGCCGAAATCTCGATCGCGCACAATGGCGAGTAAGAATATATAAAAGATCCCCCCATAAAATTTGCTCGTTATCCACCGTATATGATTATTACCAAAGATAACCGTTAGATAATTTCTTTTTCTTTGTGTGGAAAATGCGAAAGCCCAAAAAAAAAATTTCAGGTCGATTTTTCCTTTATCCTTACTCATTCTCATTTTAATTTTTCATTTTACTATACGACACTTTCGAGATTACAAGATGCAATTTCTTTTACATTAATGGTACAGTTTCCGCAAATTGCTTTAATTTCTTTTGTCTTTGATGTTAAATCTTCAAAAAGAGATGAAAAAAGAAAGAAAGAGAAAGAGAGAGAGAGAGAGAGAAAGAAAAGCGAGTTTTATTTGTTAAAATAAAAATTTTAAAAACTAATCATAATATTCATATCGCTATATAAAAATAAAATTAATATGAAAAAATAAAATCCGACCGACTTAATATAACAACATAAAATATAGTACAGAATAGCTTAGGATCGGTCAAAGTTAGATGTTTCGAATATATAATATTCTTGGTATAATATAATATTGATGATGAATTTAATTTATCTCAATGTGACCGATACGTTCGGACATTTAAACACAATCAATCTGAGATACTAATAAAAATAAATATGTTTAGGAGATATTCTTTTAGTCGAAATTACGAAATTATGAAATTAATAGTGCGGCGATGAGTTTAAAAATTAATCGATGTTGCGAAAAGAAAATAATTCGCCTTAATCGGATAATCTGTTTGAAAATGTTTTCCATGATTGGTAGCGATTAATGTTGATTAAACTTTTATCCACACAACCATCCCCATGGAACTGACTGTGGCAAATTCGATCTAAACTATATCCCGTGGTAACTTTTGCTACTTTTGATAACGCGTAAACGACAGACGACGGGGACGTACCAGAGTTGTCTGTAATTGCACCGATATTTTTCGAGTCGACGGCTTTGAAGATCGCAGGTGGAAGGTAAACGTCGGTACTTCTCCTCGCCATTCTTTTCCTCGGCTTTTCTCATTGCGGACGCGATTAAATGCTTCAACTTTCTTCATAGTCGAGTCGCCGACCGTGCAGTATTGTGCAAGATACTTTCGTTAGAGAAAAATACTTCTTCACGCTGTCGTACCTTTTATCGACTTGTCTGCTTTTGTCGCGATTTCTTGTATGGTCCGAGAAAATTAAAAGAACATCATTGTCGGAGTCATTATGTGATAAATATTATGTACTCTCTGTGATTTATTGTTGCGATCGGTATTAACGAGTATATAACATCAGACATTTCACGTCAACTTGATTTATACGATTTCGTAATGGATTCTCGGAAAATAATGGTGAACGCGGTGAGTGTTATATACAAACAGCGAACAGTTTCAGTTAAACAAAAGTTTAAGCATTATGTATGTACGACTTGATCACGTTCGCGATATTTCGAGCGAGTATATAACAAAGATAAAGAACGTCCGTCAGCTCATATATTCGCGGGAACACTGTTCGCGAGTTCTCTGGCAATTCGCACAGACTCGGTTGTCGTCATACGAACCATTTGATAATTTCCCGCCTCGTTAGTTAACGTAACGGGTTAGTTACCATTCTGCACTTGGTCGGACGTGAAATATGTTTCGCGCGCATGGCAGTAGCCGCTTTCGACGTACACGCATTAACGAATTTAGGCTGTCGATGGACTGCATCACGAATGTTTTAATAATTCTGAAGCTTTTTTAAAGTGATCCTTGAGCGCGGAGAGCGAATTCGCCAACCAGCAATTTCAGTAATAGCAACGCGGTCTGGAAACTTTGCACAAAAAAATCGAAGTCACCAGTCGGCCTGATATATCTGATGACGCTTTATTTATGGTGTGGATTTTCCGAGGCACACAGTGATCTTTTTTTGCAATTCGAGAAACATTCTGTATATTGAAATAGATAATTGCATAGATAAAATTGTATAAAATAAGACATTGCAATGTTTAATTCATAGTCTTTTGAGAAAAAGACTCTGCAAGATCTCTACAAAATGCTCTATAGATTAATCTTTCAAATTGATTAATGCTTACTAAATAAAAATGTAGTAATGAATTACTAAACTGTTGCATAAATTTTTAATAAAAAGATATATATATAAGAAGAATTAACAGAAGATTTAACCAATTATAAAAACATAAATAAAAGATATCTTGCAATGTTTAATTCAGTCTTCTGAAAAGAAAAAGTAAAACAAAGAAAATAAAACAAAATGTCTTGGAGAGAAATTAATTAATACTTACTAAATATAGAATATAGTAATAAATTATTAAACTAAATAAATTTTCAACGAATCTATAACAAAGATTTATATAACAGTATAAGAGTAACATTAAATTTTTAATTTATAAATTAATAATAAATTATATTAATTTTATTTCTTAATCTGCATCACGCAAAAAATATAGTAAACACTTAATATTTGAAAGAAAGATGTTCTCATTTACTCAAAAGAATTCATGTGTCTATAAAGAGTTTCGATGTATGTACATCGCGTGCTTCTTGTCTACTGTCTCTTACGTTTACGTTTTGAATCTTGATAAAATCAAATTGTTCCTTCCACTAACCGCGCCGCTCCGAATAAATGTTATCTGCAGCTATAAAATTTAGTTGAATGGAATATAAAGCATAAAACGAAGTCGCGATAAGCCAATATCTCTCTTCACGGCTCGTTACGTTTACGAGTGTTTTACGAAGTTATCCGGCATTTCTTCCGCAAGAATTCCTAAACAAAATCCGCAAGAGACGCGTGACTGGAATTGTTCGTGATAATATTCGAGAATGGGAATGTACGGTTACATGTGCATTGATGTATATGTGACTGCATTATTTCTGGACACATTGAGTCTATTCGCAGATAAAATTATTTTCAATTGGAATTCTGCAGAATTCAAAGACATTTTCTCAAACATAAATTATTCTTGTAGATATAATCGCATGTGAATACCTATTTGATATTCAGATTTCTTAACGAGGTAATTCTAGTCTTTGTATTTAAATTGTATTTAATTTTCGGATAAATGTTCTCCTTAAATCATTACCTTTATTATCAGAAAAATTGTCAAAATTTTCTTAATGTATTCTGTCTTATTAAGAACGAATTCAAACATTTGTCAATTTGGAGAAGCCAGTGACGGATTTATATATTTTTGGGTTAATTTTTTTGGATTGAAGGGTTTCTGAAACACATCATGCACCAATTGTAATTTGTACGAACGAGTAACAAAGAAAAAGGGAAAATTTAATTATTTTACATCATTCTATATTTTTCCGTCCTTATTACTTATTATTAAATTTGCGCTGTAAGTGAAATTTTTTTTAAGGTCAAATATGAAAAGATAAATTATCATTAACATTACATTGAAAAAGTAAGTAAATATTTAATTTATAAAACATTTTATTTAAAATTATATCAGCAAAAAAATAATATATAGACATAACGTTTTACAATAAAATATCTAATTTACACTTTCTATTTTTGATAAACATATTCTTTAACAATTTCCTTAAACATAGAAATTTATAACAAGCCCCAAAAGTTTCTTCTCACTCATATCTCTGTTAATCTTTTAAATGCCAAAGGAAAATATCGTTCAACAAAAGCAAAAGTTATCAACAGAACACAATAATATTTCATGTGCCTTGCAATTAATGACTTTCGCATATATATAACGCATAAGAGCCGTAGCACGAATATTGTCGTAGTGTCGTAACCATTTTATGTCAGAGCCTTGCGTTACTTCACATATAGTCATCTCTAAGACATAACGTAACGCACAAAGAAAAACATAATATAAGCTCTTCTTATCATTTCTTACGCTATGTTCTTTTCTGTGCGTTACTTATATTACGCCTTACGGATGACATAAGACGACATAAAACGTTACGATAATATTTACGAGGTTAATATCGCTAACGCGATATTAACAATAGAGTAGTAAACCTTAAGTCGCAAGAATCTAAGAATTTCTTAAATTACAAAATATTTTTGGAACATTAAAATTGTGATTAAGTATTTTAGAAATATTAAAAATATATGTAACATTTCATTACAAAATATTTTTAAAAGGAGACTCCAAGGGATAGGACAGCCTTCCGTGGATTCACCAGTGTGTTTTATTTGCGTATATCAATTATCTCAGTAATAGTTAATTATATTATAGTCTATATTGGATAATTATTAAGTTCGCCAAAGTAAAACCAGCGCTTTTAGTGTAACTGTTTGTAACCTCGAAAGTGCTGATTATTACGGTCCACTTGATGTGTGAATATGAAGTTAAGTGTGGATGCAAAATTATGTTCGTTACACATATATTTCCTTTAAAAGATATATAAACCTGTAGGTGTACTTATTAAAAGCTGCGTAATAGAATTATACAGTTAAATGGAAAATATCAATCATCATCTATTATTTAAAATTTTAAAAATTTTAAATAAATCAAAGTTTTAAATAAATAAAAAAAATTCTGTGCAGATGCACAGAATATATATATATATATATTTTATAATTAATTTCAAATAATTTAATTTTTTAAATATTTTTTTTATGCTGAATCTATATTAGAGACATTTCAAAACACAATCGAAAATATGTATATTCAGTGTGACATACAAAACATCATGAAAATATCAGATCGATAAGCTATCAATATGTGTACATTGCTTTGTAAAATACATCAGTAATATTATATGGTGTCGCGAAACGATCACTAAAAGTACGTTTGAATAGCTGCGTGCAACATCATGAAGAAATCATTGGATTTAAACGATTGAGAAATGAAGTCGGAAATTTTTAATAGCATGCTTTTGTCTGTGTGTTCGCTATGATTTAAAAGTTTATTCATAGCTGATCTTGATGTCTTACTTTATTACTTTTATTCGCATACAGTGGCCCCGCTTTCAAACTCCATTAAATTTCCATTCCGAAAATATCATTCCGTTCAATAAAAAATATTTTTGCTCAATAACTAGATATGCCGATACTTCACCGAATCAGTACGAAACACGGGAGTTTGTCCGTAAACCGATACTCCGATACTTGCATTTATCGTGAAGATAACGAAGCAGCGCGTTACGAATCATTTAATCTTTCATCGCCGCAAAGGCGCGTTCGGCCTTTTTATTATATTTTCCTGCAAATACATTTCCTATGCATATACCTCTGAGAGATTTATCTAATCTTTGATAGAGATATAAGTATATCCGCAAACTTTCGCATGTGCATTCATTCGGAAGCGAACCGCCCCTTTACAATCACGTCATGATTTATTGTCGCTTACATTCAAGTCGGGATTGCGAACTCCACCAATTCTTTCCTGCAGCATTTTATCAATAACGCATTGATAAGAAATAGGAAGCAAGTGATAATTCAAATGTATAAATCAAACTAAAATCCGTATCGGTTTCTATATACATATGTTATGAAGCAAATTCAAAAACTATAGCGTTGAAGTTATACCTTTCTTTCTCAATATATTGGAAGTACAAATTAGTTCGGTCCGTTTTTTTGTGCATTTATTTCAAAACAAAATGAATGAACAGATCAATTGAAGTATTGTCCATCGCTGCCTACTACTTTTTCCCATCTCTCAGGCAATTTTCGAATTCCATCTCGAAAAAACGATTCGTCTTTGGAGGCGATCCAATTTTGGAATCAATTTTCGATTTCTGCGAAAGAAGTGAACCGATGACTTGCCAAATTGTGCTGCATCCTTCAGAACCAGTAATCAGAAGGAGCAATGGCCGGAGAATACGGCGGGTGCGGTAAAACATCCCATTTGAGCGTTTCCAAATATTTTTTTACGATTTTAGCGACATGAGGTCGAGCGTTGTCATGAAGAAGAATAACTTTATCATGTCTTTGCTCGTATTTCGGCCGTTTCTCTCGCAATGCATGGCTCGAACGAATCAAATGTAGCCGATATCGATCGCCCGTAATGAAATCGCCTTTCAGCAGCTCATAATAAACAAGACCCTTTTGAGATCCCACCAGATACAGAACATGATTTTCGAATCATGAATGTTCGGCCGTGGTGTTGATGTTGAGGTCCATGGCAACGATTGACCGGGCTTAGCGTAATATTTTTTCTTCTTGGGGTTGTCGTAGAATATCCACTTCTCATCTCCAGTCACAATCCGATGCAAAAAATCTTTTCTCTATTGTCTTTGAATCAGCTGTTCGCAAGTGAAAAATCGCCTTTCGTCTCTCGATTTCAGTTCATAAGGCACCCAATTTCCTTGTTTTTAAATTATTCTCATGGCTCTCAATCATACAGAAACGGCTTGTTGAGTTACCCCCAATGATTCTGCAAGCTCCTCTTGCGTTTGACTCTGATCTTCTTCGAGTAATACCTCTAATTCTTTGTCTTCGAATTTTTTTGGCTGTCCAGAGCGAGGCTTGCCTTCAACGCTGAAATCTCCATCCTTGAAACGTCGAAATCATTACCTACATTTATCAGTTGGAGCAGTCATCATGGAGTGTCATCATAAACTTCGACAAGCATTCGATAGACTTCAGCCGCACTTTTCTTCCAATTAAAGCAGAAAATCAAAACCTCCCGCAAATGCTGCTTGGTTAACACAAAATTCGACATTTCAAACACATTCAAAAATCAAGGTTTTTGTATGAAACTCAAAGCAATATAAACTGAATATTATTAGCAGATGTTTAATCTCTCTGAAACCGCCAAAATCAGCTATCACTATGAACCATTCACAACAGCTGAAACAATCTTTAGGGAAACGGATCGAACTAATTTGTACTCCCAATATATAGATGCGGTCCACTTAACGCTACAAATATTTCAAAATATTTGATTGACCAATCAAAAGAAAGAATTTTACTAATTGATCAATCAAAAAATACTTCGCAAGTATATGCTATAATTATGAATAATTATGAACAATAATTAATTAGTAAAATATCACATAGCTTTTTTGAAAAAAATATCCTCAAAAATATCTTAAATCTAAGTAATATTTTTTTTAATAGCACTAACAATAAATAAATGTTTCTTTACTGTAAATAAATATTTATTCAAAAGAAAAAGGTAATACATAAATCAAACAATATATGTTTACGTTTAGTAAATATTTATTTATAATATGAAAATGTGCATGTAAGTAATTAACGTATTCTATTGCATGTTCTATTTTTTAACAGGTATATCTTAACAACTTAAATCTATTTTTTGTTATAGCGAGGTAAAGTTTGAAAAGCTCTGGCGATTTATTCAAAGTTCGCCGGAGATTGACCGATTGATTTCCGGCGAGCGATTTACATCTGAGAGAAACCGAGAGGAACTTAGGTCAGCGAGTGAAAAAGTCCGCACAAACCTTTCAATTCGCTGGGTCGAGAAATCTTTCGAAAGGCAATCAGCACCGCACAAACATTATCGCGTAGCTCAAAGCAGTGGCGTAAGAGGAGATATTTCAGATGAGTAAGACGGTTGGCCGAGCCTCGAGGAAATTACTTTACTCTCTACGAAAAAAAAGGGGAAAAAGTGAAAATTGCAGCGTAGCGGTAAAAGAGACTTTATAATGCCGACAGGATGTTATAATGAAATATTTGAAAATGTATTAAGATGAATAAATATGTCTGATATTATTGGAAAAGCATGAATATATTGTTGTTATAAATATGCTATATGGAACATTCGTAATTTGTCATGTATACATAAAATTAAATTTATTATCACTAAATCAACTCAACGAAAATATCATGGCATATTACACCGCGGAAAAATATTAGAGTATCATATATTATCATGCAATACTTTATGCAGTGTCGCTTTTAAAGCAGTAATTAATATTGAAATTTTAATAAAAAACGGGATTGCAATAATATAAAAACGGGATTACAATAATTACGAGAAGTAATAAAAAATATTGCATAAATAAAGTAAATCTATCATGAATTTTTACATAATTGTGCTGCACATTTCGATATTACGCATGGAATTTTTACGTTTAAATTTACATGAATCTGTTTCATGTAAACAAAATAAGCAATGTAAATTATTATAAATTGGATAATACGATACAGAAAGTAAGTAAGTTTTGCGATTGTTAATAACGATTGTAATACATTTGACTATATTGATAAATAAAAATATATAAGCGAGATAGAAGTATTAGTCGAGTGCAACGATAAAGAACATAAATGATTCATAAACATATAAAAATGTAATTTACATACAATAGTTTACATTGTATACATGTAGAAATGTAAATTATTATATTTAACGCAGCTTAAATAATAATTCCATATAGATACTGATTCTAGATAAATATTTTAGCTCACGGTAAATCTCATCCATTCTGCAATGTAGTTGATTCGACACGCGAAATTGATATCAAACGGATCCTTTCAGCAGATATGTCGCTACGTATCCGCGTGGTTAACCTGCTTGACACAACCACGTGTATCCATCTACCGGCATAAATCAGAGTAGCTACAGTTGCTACAAAGCTAACACATCTGGTAGTAACTAGATGTACACGTTTAGGTAGATAGACACCTATATAGTAGTCAGTATAACCCTTTAAAGTAAATTAGGTAGACTGTTAGGTTGATTTATGCGATGTGAAAACAGCGAGTTAATATAATATCCGAAGATGAAACCGAGAGATGCTCATTTGTGAAAATATCAAAAGAAAAGAATCCGATAACGCTTTCATTTTGTTGCAGTGATTTAAAGCTTGCGAGTAGAAACATTACTTTTCGTAATTAATCCTTGAAATTGCACATTTCTCCACTTCTTGATAAAGAAAATGAATTTTCTGATTTAAATTGAATATAGGCAATGGGATTTAGTATCTACATTTAAAAAATAAAGGAAAATAAAAATTATTAAATATTTATATTCTTATAACAGGAAATAAACGTACAAACTCGCTAAATTGTAGAATATAAAATTTCGAAATAAGCGAAATAAAAATTTAATCTCATATAGAACAATAAAAATTTACATGAAGTGCATATATGCGGTAATTTCAAAATATCTTGCACAAATGTAAAATTTATTAATAAGATAATTTAAGTGACTCTATTAATCATTCATGCGATATTACATTATATCGATGAAACAACACAATCCCAACATGCAGTAAACGCGGAATTGCAATGGCTTGCCAATAGCAAACGCGAGTACAACGCGTCGATGCGTTAATGAAGTTGTTACTTCTGCTTGGTATAACCAGTTTGCCGCACGTTGTGATCCTGGCATAGCCAACTATCGAACATCGCAATTATAGCGAATCAATAATTTCAACCTGAGCGGTGATTCGAGAACTACGTGTAACTTTCGCGTTCGACCGGAAACAGTACGGCAAATCTGTAATGTTGGATGGTCTACACGGCGAGTCTTTTATTGCAACTTGAATTGAGGAAAATTTCGATAACTGTGATATAATTTATTACACGATCTCAATAATTTATCTCATAATCATTGATAACTTTAAAAACATTTCCAGCGCAGTTATTAAAAATGACAATATCATTCTAAAACTAAATGTTATTTAGAGAGATTACTTTTTTAAAACTAACTGTAAATTGTTTCGGTGTGCACAACATATCTTTGCAATTAATATGTTTTTATA
The DNA here is from genome assembly GCF_001594045.1 of Atta colombica. Lineage (NCBI taxonomy): Eukaryota > Metazoa > Arthropoda > Insecta > Hymenoptera > Formicidae > Atta > Atta colombica. The sequence continues at coordinate 641,713 of NW_017259509.1, read as the reverse complement.
AGAAATTTTTTTGTAAAAAGGAGAGATCAAATAAAACACTAATTTTGAATTCTCTGATTATTAATAAAATATTATTAATAAATTTTCCCTCAATTCAAATTTTAATTGCACGATTGTGATGAATGTGTTGAAGTATTGCAATTATTGCATATATGTGGTATCGCATTGGAAATATCTGTTTTCACTATTGCTGGCATTGGAAAATTTTGTAGAATAACGGTATGTAAGCGTAAGTAATACAATACACTGTGGCAACGTTTGGTTTGATTATGCATAACACATGTTAAATAAAAATTTTGTAAAATTTCATGAAAATTCTAACCATAGAGTCGAATATCATGCACAGTATATTCAATAGTATATACTTGAAATAGTAGAATGCAAAAGTATCTACAAAAAGCTACAGCTCACAAACCTCATCCGTTTCAGTAATTATTTACGCAAATTATTATCAAAAATTAATTGAACTTTAATATTTTATATTATAAGAGTAATTTTTTGTTTGTAAATTTTGTAATCAACATTAATTAGACACATATTATGTGTAATTATACATTTATTGTAATTTATTGTCTATTTTATAATATAAAAATATTAGTAGATATAAATATGTATAAACGAATAGATTGTAGGTTTTTTTAATACAAAATATCATGAAATTAAAGGATACAATAAAAATTTTTTAAGTTTAATTGTTAGTATAATTTGAATGATTTCATATCTTTTTTAATGTTATATATTTTTATTTCTTTTAATAAGTTTTATAAATAACATAAATAATAAGTAGAAGTAATATTCAAATTTGTAAAATTTTACTATAATTTGTTGCTTTCATTATATTTGCTTTATATTTCTTGCTTATATATTTTAATAATTTTAAATTACAAATAAACGTTTCAAAAACACAGTTCAGTGATTTTGAAATAAATAAATAACGTGTGAAATTCATTACCATCATCAGCAGCTTTATGTATTATTATATGAAATTCCTCAAGCAAATGATTCGCTTGAAATTTCCACAAACGAGAGCGCAGAAAGTATTACCACAAAGTGCCACGGAATATCATATGACCGACAAAATTGCTTTAATCTCGTCGTCTTTTCCTCCCCATTTCTATGAACGATACTGACTTTTAGCTCATAAGTTAAGCTCCCTATTCCACCTGGATAAAGGAATTTTTAAAAAGCATGAAGAAATAAATCCCAAAGGCTTCCAATAAAACTCGGTACAAATCTCTGAAACAAATTGCAAATTAATAAATAAAAAATAAATAAGACGCTGAAAATAACATAAACAAAATATAAAATTGCATTTATGTTAAATAATGTTAAATCTATAAGAAATTCAAATTTCTATAATTTTTTTAGTTTCTGGCTTAATTATTTTCTATTAAAAAAAGATTACATAATAAATTAATAAATTAAAACATTTTTTCATGTATTTATTCATTTCTATATTATTGAATATTAAGGTGTGAGTCCAATGAGAAGAAATTATTATATTAATTATATATATTAAAATATCATTATTAAAATGATACGAAATGGAGAGTAATGTGCTAATGTCGTATGAATGAACATTCTATAACTTCATTGAATTAAGGATGTTGCTGAAATTTAACGCAGGATTCCAGAGAAGTTTGTAATTGTAGGTTTCCGAATTTCAGAATTGGTGTCAGCATTCCAATTCGCCTGCTTGAAACTTCTACTTGGAATCATGAACTTTGAGTCTATTATTGAACCAAATCATTAGTTGCTCAAACTAACACGCATTTATATACATTCAATATTTTATTGGCACTGTTAAGTTATTAATTATTAATTATTAGTTATTATAGTTAAGTTATTAGTCTTTTAATATCAAAAATTTTGGTTTCTTTATTTTTGTATTTATAAAAATAAAAGAACAATTAAAAAAATTATTAATAATCGATAAGGAATTTTTCAGAGCAATTAACATTTGAAATTTCTACATTCCATCATATGAAAATATAGTCTTCAATAAATAATAATCTATATAAAGAAATAATAGAGTTGAAAATACAAAAATCTATACAAACAATCTAGAATCTCTTTTGAATTGCAAATTAAATGAAAAATTGAGTTATATTAATTGTTTGTTAGTAAATAACGTCACTCCAAAAATCAGTAAATTATTTGAGATACGAATGAGAACGATGTTCTATAATGAACTATAAAATTTTCATGTACATAACTTTATTGATAATATAAATAATTTATTTTTTACATATTGCACGTGTAAATTCATCTCACATGAAATTTACATAATTTCATAATAATGTGTTTTTTATACGTGCTTTAAATTACACATTATTTCCAGTTTATGCTGTGGCATCGTCGAACGCTTACAAGCTTTTTATCTTTTACTTTTCCTTCTAACAGATTGTAACAATATAGAATATCTGCAGTTAAGAATTTCATTGAATCGTGAGAGACCCTTGTTAGTCGGTTGCACGAAGTGTAAGATCGAAAAGAAACGTACAAAATTGGCCCGGAATTTAATTTGTACAAAGCGTTCTGTGAAAATCCGTTTCAGATTCTACATTATTGTCCACTTTCTTAAAACTTCCGTTCACTTGACACAATACAGAAACGCAATAAAGAAACATCATGGATATGTACCATTAATACTTATCTTTTCTTCATCATTAATATTTTAAATTCTAATTCGTAAATTTCCTTGTTACTTTTTTGGCTTTTGGAAATTTAAGTGCTATTCTAATTTAAAAAAAGAACAGTATACAGTTTAATGTAAAGTTGATTCGTAGATTGTAACACGTTGCTTTATTTAAGTCTACCAAGAGATGCATATTTAAACTTACCCTTAAGATTACGTACGAAATTTTTCAGTTTAATATTTCCACTTTTTAATTCTACAGTTCTTTCCTTTAACTTCCTACCAAGATAAGAAATTTCTAAATTTATAGTATCTCCTTTTAATGAGGTATATAAGATATAAGAATATAAGATATAAGAATCGAAAATTCACAGATAGAAGCATATACATTGCACTTTGTAGATGTGGACTTAACGCTATACAATGTCTGTATAATTCTTTATTAAAGTTAATACCGGCACAGTAAGAATTATATAGACTTATATATAGAATTATATATACCGCATGACGTTAAATTCATATTAATATTTCTTATAATTAGATTATATATAGAAGTTTGTAAAAATAGCATAAAATTTGATAATAAATTCATCAATCAATTTGAATTTATGTACCTAATAAAATATAATATTAGATATGGGAAAAAATTCGTGACGTTTTTCCCGTTAGACGACATAAAAAAAAACGAACTTTTTCCCATATCTAATATATTTGTATATACCTACTTCATTTTATAGAGCATTAAATTTTGTAACAATAATTTAGCCAGTATACGATACTAGTACTTGATTGTTTTTGTATAAACACAACACCGCACACATCTCGTTTTGTTGTCATTCACGTGGAGAAACTCGGGCGGACAGCCAACGGCACAAAACGCTCTGTATTACTCTTCGGAGCATGGCAAGTGATAGGCAACGCCAAATGCGATTATTGTTTGCGAGCAAGTAGTAATTACAAATCTGTGCACGATTAGCTCTGATGATTGATGACTTGTAAGTCTTGAGATGATAGCCACGTCAAAATGAATATCTCGCGTGATCTTCTTGTATTCGTAGTACAGATTGAAGAGGTAAAAAACGAGTGTGAATAATTGTTTCAGTATCATACATTTAACAATTTCTGTAACTCTTGAATTTTATATATCATGCAATGCATACTTCGAACTTATTCCATCAAAATTCGATATCGATTCGCTCCGCGGATATACGTTTTTTTTAGATTTCATATTGCATATTTATTAACTTATAATGTATATTTTAATAATGATTATATTAAAACTCAAGATAATTTAATGTATTATTATTCAAAATGTGGGAAATATGCCAAAGTGCAGGTGTAGAAGCAACAGGTACAATACCATGGTGGATGCAGCATGAAATAATCGTACAATTTTCGAATTCTTTGAAATTGATGAAAATTGAGCTCGATTAACAAGACATTATGCATATAGCGATTGCTATTTCAATTAGTTATATTTCTCTTTTTGAATTATTCTTCCAGCATGACGTGAAGGAAAATGCAAATTTAGGCAACATCATACAATAATGCGTCGCGATCTTTAATCTTCATATTCTATGTAATAATCAGAACACATAATTATAATTAATCATATTTTCGCGAATGAGTGAATACAGAAAGAAACAATTATTGAAATCTGAGAGGAGGTTAGGAAGATATCAGATAACGGCGGAATAACTTTGAATTAAATATAAGTATAATTTATAACTTGATTAATTTATTATTATTTAGTATTGTAGAATCAATTGCATATTTATTTCCTCAATATTATTTTATATCATTACACAATATAATGCGTATAAAATCTTTCAGTTTATTTTTTGAGATATTTAAGACATATATTATAAAGTTTAATAAAATTTAATAATGCATTCAGCAAAGCGTTATATAATGTTGTAAAATGATGTACTAATGAAAGAATATCTAATACATATTTAATACATATTTAAAATTTATGAAGTATTAATAATACTGATAATAATATTGACTCAAAGATTATATTTATATAAAGGTTACTCTCATTTAAATCTTACAAAAATTTTTATATTGAAAGATCTTTTTTTAAAATTATGTAATAATTTTCGCAAACATTCAAAGAAGATATTATAAAGAATATATAACAAATTTAATACATGTAACAATTATTTTTGTTAGTATTAGTTTGCGCGCGCGTATGTGTGTGTGTGTGTGTGTATGTGTATGTGTGAATGTTTAAAAGTTAAATATATTTATATGTTAACAAATTATAATTGCGTACCTAATACCTAATTCCGCTGTTGCGCATCGTATTAGTGAATGTTAAACTATTTTAATATTGAAAGATTACAAAAGAGAGAGAAAGAGAGAGAGAGAGAGAGAGAGAGAGAGAGAGAGAGAGAGAGAGAGAAGGAGGGAGATACGGTAGTGTTTCGACGCTAATTATAAGACAAGCACAGCAATATGAAAATTATATTATTTATATCAGAATTAATGTTTATTATATATGTACATTGTATGTATGAAACATCAAAAAATAATTAAAAGATTAAAAAATCATTTTATATATTTATTATTTTGAAATGTGAATAGGCTAGAATAAATTAGTATATTGTTTAATTCGGCATCATGTATAATCACGCGTCAGTTTATATGTGCATATAACAAGGAATTACAAAGCTAATTAAATATAACTCGTTATTAATATATATTATTAACTGATAATAATTTGTTGCACATATTTTGATATTATACTATGTCAGAATATTAATTACGAGATTCGCAAATCGCATAAAATTCGTAAAAAATTTAAACTTGCTAAAAAAGAAAACAATATTTTCTTTTAAGTAACTTGAGTAAAGGTAATAAAATATATAAAATGAATAATACTAGAATAATTTTTGCTAGAGAAAAATTATATTTAAATTTTGTAAAAAATTTTACACTTTTTGCTAAACATAATAAATAAATTATGAAGCATACAAAGTTAGGAAACCATTTCAAATATTATAAAGAAATATATTAATAATTTCATCTAACATCATTTCACTATCAAATTATTATACATTATCACACACTACAGTTGATTAAATTATTATTGAAATCTTCGAATATTTAAAGAATACAATTTATAGTTATATTTTTTAAAATTAAATTACACAAACTGATGTAAAGAAGCAATAGTAACAAATTTTAACTAAATTTTTTAATTAAAGACGCAATAATGATTATTAATTAAATTTATAAGTCACAACGCGACGACTTTTCCCTAATTTTTCCTATTTATTCATATTTATTGATATAACTTGATTTTACATATCATTAAAATTAAAAATCAATATTAAGCAAAAATCATATAAAATTGGATAGCAAATAGCATTTGAAATGAAGAATGTATGTATGCATAGTTGTGGATTAAGCATGTGAATTGTGTATGCCATACCATCGACTGACTTTGATTACTCATAAATCGATAATTAATGTTATCTTTCATTTTGTCTGACTGTTCCATAATCTTCAGAATACATTGTCATAAAATATTATAAAAATTACAGAACGTTCTACACATTCGATCATTTCGATGAAATACTTGCTAATGACAAAAAAATGTCTAAAATTAGTGATACATGTGATATTTGATAAGAGAATATTCAAGATAATTCTGATGATATTCACAGATAATTAGTCTTTTATATGAAAGGAGATTGCGTCTCAATAGCCTAACGGTAGAATCGACACGGAGCTTTGTCT
>NW_017259509.1:628534-635228 GCF_001594045.1 Atta colombica | reverse complement strand
TTTAAAAGCACATGCACAATTCTCACGCGGCATTTATGCAACATGCATATAGAACAAGACAACGCAGTAGTTTTATGCGCACATAAATCTACATACGCACTCTTTTGCGCGTATGTGGTAAAGAACACGTGAAAAAGCACCCTTGAGATTTTATCACAAATGTATTGGCATAACTCTCTCATTCTTAGCAATTCATATTCTTATTGCCAAACACTTTTACGCATTGTATTGTTAAATAAAAAAAATTATACAATTTTTTAACGTCATATCTTCTTTTTCTTTTTATTATTAAATTATTAAACGAAGCGAAAAAAATTATAAAGTTCTCAAGTAAACAAAACAGGTTATTTACTCAGCATTTCATTCACATTACATATCTTAGCAGCGTAGTTGCAAAAGTGAATTTTTGTTAAATTAAAACTTGATTGATTCAAAAATTGATTGAAAAACAGATATGTTATTTAGTTTCATTTTTCAAAGCTTAATTTGCTGAAATGTCTTGCATTCGCAATAATCAAAATACAAAATATTATTTTATTATTAATGCTAAATATATAGCATATTCAACATCGATATTTTTTTAATTAAAGTATTTTAACGTGATGACATTCTTAAAATAATTAAAGTAACTTCGTTGGTTCCTGTTAATAAATGTAAATACTCTTTTTCAAAAATTGAAATTTACTATTTATAATTTATTTTTATTCAAATTACATTGTAATTAATTAATAATAATGTGTGGACAATTTGCTAACGAAACAACAAACGAAAATATATTATTAAAGCCAAGATTATTAATTGATTTACAGACCAGCGAGGATGAAGGCGTTCTATTAATTGGAGGAATACGGCGAGGCAATGAATCGGGACTCTATCGAGGCTAACCTGATGAAACCAGGATAATTATCTGGCCCGATAATGGTAGACAGAGTATACGCCCGGCATTCACTATAACACTGTCGCGTCAAAAGGCTTTGTAATTCGACTTGAATAATGACGCTGCATGCCGTTCTACGTCGCTTTGTGATGTGTAATTGCAACCGCTAATATCGATGATTATAACATCGCACTCTACAAATTCTTGTACATGTATGTAAAGCACAATAGTGAAAGGAACGCGAATTCAATAACTATGTCAATTATATATAAAATTAGTGTTTGCCTGAGAAATAGTATTGTAGAGAAAGAAAATAAAAGAGTGAAGTATATCTAAAAAATTGAACAATTTTTTTTTCTTTTCTATCAATTAATTTATCTTTAATGATGAATATTATATAAAATATTAACAAGAACATATATAGAACGTGGCTAATGAGAGTGCAGTGTAATAATCAAAGCGCAATTAATTTTACAAAGTAAAACAAGTACTTAAAAATATAATGTTCGAACGTTTCAACTCATTTTGATTTGAAGCCTTCATCAGATGAATAATTTTCAAATCATTCATACGTCCTTCACTCTGCAAACAGTCAGTTATTCCTGCAAGATCCAAAATGAAATTTTCAACCATTATTCGATTTAGATATTCAGTATCTAAAATATGCAGTTTACACGGATGTGTAAACTGCAAACATCCAATATTACAAATCTGAAATTTACTGAGAGTGACTCATCACAGAGAATGAATATACATGCTGATAATGTGATAATAATATAAGAATTTGTGGTTTCACAAAACAATGAAACTCCGCCACACAATTTATTATAAAATAAAATATACGTGGATAGTGTAACGTGAGATGTAAGTACTAATCGTTCAAAATCTGACAAAGTTCACATTAGAACTACCAAAGCAAGTCAAAATAATCAGTTGATGATTTTTTTCAAATTTATAATATTTATAGTATATTTTTTGAAATTATAACTTTTATTGAAATATGTAAAAAATTAAATTGACTAATCTATTTTTCACGTCAGTCTTTTTTTCAAAGATTTTTCAAAGATTTATGAACAATAGAACTTAATCAGTCTCAATATTAAATTTAATATAATAATATTAAATATCTTTAATATATATAAAAAATTATATTTTTAATAACATTCGAAGATTTATTAGAATAATAATTATGAATCATCTTGTGCAAATAAAGATATCTGTTCTTTTGATTTTAAATATTTTTCACTAATGCGATGTGCTGTTTATGACAAAATATCGCATTATCGAACAGTGATAAGCTCAGAGATTACGAAAATGCGCAATTGCATTGATACATTATCACCTTGATTAGAGGAAACAGTCTATTTCGGAGTTCATTGTAATGTCGCATACCTCTCACGCAGGAGGGATGCGACCCTCTGCGGAATACTGCAAATTACAATCCTAGTAACAAATGGCGCTATAGATCCAAAGGCCATGTGTTAGTTATTTCAATTATTACTCCATACGATTAACATCTCTCGATTTGCAACGCAGTATCGAATCCATTAAAAGTATCGCGAATGTAAAACGGTCAATCATATTTTCGCACACTGCTGAAAACTTTCTCCATTAGTGTCCGATGTGTCCGTCCCCCACATTGTGCCACGCGCCAATAAACCGACCCTCGCGTTTAAATTTAGGGGTTTGTCCGGTAATAAATAAGGGCTGATGTAGCATGACTAGAACTGATCTTTGTCGATGAATGATCGCGTAACGAGAAGAATGTCCCATTGTAAGGATCACAATAAGCATGGTGAATTGAGAACATTAATTCTTTTGACAGATCGACGAGAATAAGGACAAATAAACGGAAAAAATATTGTCAATGCAATGCAATAAATATGCATAGTTGTAAAAATTATTATAAGAATATGTACAATCGTTCGTATAATGTACTTTGATTTATGAACTTAACTTACAAGCATCTCGATGAAGCTACGGCTGACAGGATATCCGGTAGTAGCAGAACCCGTTATATCCCGCATACATAGTTTCGGTCGCAAATAACTTCACAACAACGTTTACGGACTAACTCCAAAGCTCGCCAGCTACAATTTCTAGCAAATGTTCGGCAACCAATCACGCTTTATATTACTCTCGGTCTACCTACGTAACGTCAGTACTTACTTCTCGTTTACAAGCCTTGAAATTTCCTCCCTAGTAGCTTCCGCGTCCTCTAGAGACTACCGCGGTACTCGGTGCAACGGAGTTGAATTAATACCACTTACATACGCATCGTTAATGAAAATTAAACACGTCTGTGATATGTGGTCAACCATTACGGAGCATTATAACTGACCGTGATTGCATCTTCTGAAAGTTATATGGTATATATCGACAAATATAACTATTTTCATAAGAATAAAAATATATAAAAATTTATACTTATGCATATTATTAAAATGTGTTTGATTTGCTATTAAACAACTTTGATTTAATTCAGACAGAAGCTTTGAAGAAAAAATATATTATTGTAGAAAAAAACTTGATCATAATGTGGTAATTTATACGAGTCTATGAATTGAAACTATTGAAATGCATTCACATATTATATTCACATATTATATTACGTCATGTTATATTATGTCGTTTCGATCTCTCATTATTTTCCAATAAAATAATTTTGTTTAGTATTTACTTTGCATTTTATAAATTATTTATATTGTTAAATATATTGATAGTTCTAATTATTTACAGAGTTTTAGCTTTTAAAAATATTCTCTGTATTATCTATTAACTGCCACAGCTTATTTAAAATGATTGAATTTTTAGTCTAAATTATATTTAGAAATATAAAGAAAATCTATACGTAAAATTGTAAAACAGAGTGACTGAAAGTCTTGAAATTAAATTCGATTAAAAATAAAGTTCATACATGTTAATAGCACGTACTATAAATCCACAGTCCTGGTCATTACACTCTCGACAGAATTGAATTATCGTCCAGTCGAAATCAAAACGTAGGAACGGGGAAATAGAGAAGAGAGTTCGTAGCGATAATTAATTCCACGTCGTTGACATATGGCATTTGCGAAGACGCTATTTCGAACTACCGTGCTACGCGAGTACCTATATCGTTTAGAATGGCATATAACTGCGACTTGTCGCTACCAGACAAGGCATTTAATTAACTGAGTTAATCTGGGCTAAATAGTAATTAAAACTGCAGACCATTCTTCACTGTCCTCGTTATTACGCGATTAATAAATCGCTTCCTTGTTTTTATAATAGTTATTAAAATATTTATCTATTTTTAACCATAATTAACAGTCTGTAGTGAATATTATTACATGGATTAAAATCTCTTTATTACAAATTATTATTTTCTTGAAATATTTTCCAAAAAGAGTATCATCGCAGACAAAGATTTTTTTCAATATTTCGCTCGAAATAGCGCAACTGTTGGAAGTGGCATTGTTCTAACAACATTTTTGATCAATTATAAATAGTCATACGTTGCAACTTTCTTCGTAACAAAAAAAGATTGTCGAAATCTGACATCTCGATGAGGATGTAAAAACTTGATAATAGACAAAAATTATTCTATTCACCCGCATGAGAATCCGAAGTATCATATAATATGAAATAGATTTGGTCAGCTTTAATTTATAAATTATATGGGAATAGTTATATTATTATTAAATATTGCTAAATATTCATTCTCTCTATTAATCTATTCTTAAATATGTATTGGTATTGAACATTGTACTATACTTATGTAATATATAAATATATTCAATTGTACAATTGTTAAATATTATTTAATCCTAAACTATTTTATTCATGTCCAATATATATATGATAATTTTGTAACTTGTTTGCAAAATATGTAATTGTTTATTATTTCATGTATAATATTTAACAATTATGCAATTGAATATATTTATATATTACATAAGTATAGTACAATATTCAATACCAATACATATTTAAGAATAGATTAATAGAGAGAATGAATATTTAGCAATATTTAATAATAATATAACTATTCCCATATAATTTATAAATTAAATCTATTTCACATTATATATATATCATTTCGAGTATCTATTATTATTTTCTAATAGAAAGCTAAATAATTTTGAAATTATGTATATTGCTAAACTTATAATTTTCTACAAATAATACGCAAATAGGTTTAAAAAATGTTGAAATATTATTTTTAAAAATACCAATAAAAAAGTATATTTAATACAAAAATTAATTTATTCAGCTTTTTGTTGGAAAATGACGAGAAATAAACTTCAAATAAACTAAATCAAACGCGGAATACAATATATAATATAAGGTAATATAATACGGATAAATTTCAAAAGTTTCAATTTGTACACTCACATGTAAACAATTATATTACAATTATATATACAGAAAAGAATAATTTTAATTCAAAATTCCTATTATATAATCGAACAGAAATACATCAATTCATGATGATTCAGAGTACAAAGTTTTCGCACGTACCTCTATGCAAAATAATACATTTCCGTAATACCGAATTTCTCTTCAAATTGACAATTGATAAAAGATACTATAATCGCATTTTCCACTTCGTTATGTTGCACAATAACATTTTTGCAGATTTGTTGTTTTTATTTCTATTATTGCGTGTTTCACGTTGCAACATGCACGTTGCGCAACGTTACCGCAGCTGCAAGAGTAATCGCTGCATAACGGACTCCCCTATACATCATCGCGAGAAGAATTGTCAGTTTTTCGAAATCGTGCTCGCGTTCCATCATAAATGTCCGCGCCAATAAATCGAGGCGACCGAAACAACTCGGCACATAGATTTATCTACGTATTCGCTTTCAACGACCTCGGGCGAAATTCGTGAAGATGATCCACGTCAATTTTTCTATTACAATTGATAGAATCCTTATGCGATACTTCTAAAAAAAAATTATCGAACTGCGATATTTACGTCAATATTTTATGCATTCGAGCTTTTCATAGCGAAAAAAAATATATAAATGTTTTTTATCGTATTCATGTACTGTATGTTTAAATTTAAACATACAGTAGAAAACTATATAAACCGAGAGAACTGGATTTTGCTTATCATTTATTAGTATTTCGCTAAAAATTTCACTGTGTGTATATTTGATTATTAAATGATTTAATTTATAATTTATTTATTTTCAAATTCATTTATATGTACACGAAGCAAGAGTTTTTTAATAATTTGTCACTGCGCTGAAAAATATTGAGATAAAAACGTTACAGCGAGACGCTTTTTCGGAAACATACTTTTTATTTATTAATAGTTTATACATAAAATAATATTTAAATCTTTTGCTCCTTTATTTTCAATTGTAACACGGTTTATTTCCAAATGCAAATTAAATCAAAGTGTATGTTAAATCGAGATATTTCTTTAGCGGATTAGTTAGGCAACCGTGGCTGCCCTCAAACTCGCAAAAAAACGCGCTCTCGTGCTTAAAGGAATGCAATTTCACCGTCACGTTCACCCACGATTGTTTCGCGAAAGAAACTTCGTGCTCGAAAGAGCGGATAATTGGCCTAAACTCTCGCCGGGGCAGACTGCGCGCGATAGGAATTTCTTAAGAAATCCATTTTCAAAGTCGAACTGATGCTCATGTTAGAAATATAGATGCAATAGATCCGTCTCCGTAAAGAGAATTTTAATCAAGTAGGGAAGCATTTTTAACCGTGCATGTTAAATGCTTCATTTATTTATGCAAACATCAGTAATCAGAAGTTTCCACTGCCAAACATTTTTTTGGGTCTATTTTTTTATGAAAGATTGAACAATTT
>NW_017259509.1:617928-628434 GCF_001594045.1 Atta colombica | reverse complement strand
ATTTAAATAACATCTAAATTATTTTCACATTAAAATCATTATTATCTTTAAAATACATATATTTACGTTATAGTTTTTATTTTTATATTGTAATATGAATAAATAGATTGTATGTAATCTTGAATTATTTTATTGCAAGTTTGGGCAACTTTCTAAGTCTATTTTTAATACATTGACAATTATGTATTTTTAAATTATGTATTTTTAATACATTGAGAATTACAATTATTATATTTTTAAAATTACGATATGAAGAACGAATATTATATTGACTCAATATTCTGAATCTGTTTGAAGAGAGAAGTAACAGGATTTATATTTTGATCACTCCAATGTTTTGTAAGAATACAATTAAATTCAATTTTTGAACAGCAAATTTTATGTTTTTACGAACTTTCATTTAGACCGTTATTATTTATTTTTAACACTGAAAATGATGTAGTTGTTTCGGTTCGAAACATTTGTCAACGTATCATATTGTAAGTATTATTAAATATTAACATTTTACAGCTTTTGCTCTTAGCTTTTTTTATTCTATATTATTATATTAAATTATCTTCCTTTAATATTTTATACATAAAAAAACAATAAAAAAATTTTGCTACAATGAATTTTATGGCAGATACACATACTAACAGTATCGATATCATATATTACGAAGGTGAAATATCGATTTTGTTTCATACCGGGAATCTCTTCGATATTGCATGTTAAAATAACTCATTGGATATATTGATGAGAAATACTTTCAACACTAATTCTTCTATCTATATTCAAATAAATGATAGAATTCCATGCAGACATTTCAGCCGAAAAGCGGACCGACCGCGCGTTTGTACAAGCGGCGTAATCATCGTGCTAACGATGTAAAAGCGAAATATCGTGAAAAGAAGCGTATTCGGTGAAACGGGTTTCCAAGCCTCGATTAACGCTTGTGTCGTGCTCGTAAGTAACATACGTTGATTACGCTCTCTATACGCTAATTACGTTTACGCATTTACGATCACGCGTGTCCACCGACTGCTAAAACTGCGCGTTCGCTTGCATACAATGTGTATTATTCACGATTGCCAATTTTGCATGTGTTCAAACAAATTGATTTCAATAAACAGACTTGTGCTTTTTGACAAATAAAAATATCTCGATTTTATTACAGAACATTTAAGTTACATTAGTAACTATTATAGAGAAATTATGTTAGCAAAGTAAAAATTGTCTTCCATAATTTCTTAGTTGTGTAGGTATTCTTTTTGCAAAATGTCGAATTTTTATGTGGTTAATATAATAAATGGAATTAAAATTGGACATTTAAAAACAAATAAAGTATCTATGCCTATGCAACACATTCTAGCAATATTACAGCAACATTACAGCGTTCCAGAAATATTGTAGTAACACATTGCAAACATGTTACAGCAACATGTTACAAGCTTCTAAATTCTATAAGTGGTAACAATAATAATTATATATATTAAATATAATATAATCACTGATATAATAATTTTTTGTTAATACGAAAATATAATTAACTTATTTAATTTATTGAAAAATAAGTACAAATTCAACAATAATTTTTAATATAAAATACAATAAAAATAATTTTCAGCTTTAACTGTCAATTTCACTAGATATGTAGATATATAGTTCCTACTTTTATGATTTCTGTGTGAGATAACCGGATCCTATGTACACAACGAGAATTATCTTTTACGTAAAAGGAAGTCTCGCACATGCTGCTTTTAACATCGCTTTTGATTTCTCGTGAGTTGCGCGTTGAAAGATCCAATCGAGGTTATACCAAGAAAAGCTTCTGGTATCGGTGCATGACAGGGATTGTCGAAAGAAGCATCACCATCTAAAAACAGAGTGCGATGTGCGGAAAAATGTCGGTGAAAAGGAGAAGTCAAGGGAATGAATCCGGAGATAAAAGAGAACGAGATGCTGAAAACCGAGTCGGTGAGATTGGATGCAGCTGCATATTAACCTCCCGGTGGGAAAATCGTGATGAAGTCAGATTGCCCCTCCCCGACTTATTCATTTGTCTTCGCGACGCAGGAGGGTTGCTTGAGATATCCATTAGATAGTCCTGAAATTCAATTTGCGGACGGTGAGCGTGTGCCGGATTTCGCGTGAATTAAATGGGAGTACTATTACATTTTGCAAAATTATATTTACTAAATACACTCGTTCACTTAGCCAACAAGAAGACACTAAAAGAATGTTAACAAAGAAATTTTACACATGTATTTAAAATTATCTGTAATTTAAATCTAGGATGTATATATATATATATATATAAATTCTAGATTAAATTATAAATAATTTTAATATTAACATATAAAATGAATGTGTGTGTGTGTGTGTGTGTGTGTGTGTGTGTGTGTAAAATGATTTATTAATATTTTAATTTGTCATTAAGCATGACAAAAATAAAACGACATACAATAAATAATGTTGACTGTGAGAATAAAAACTATATTTGATGATTAGAAATAAAAGGAGATTGATATCAAGAAAATTTATGATTTGTATTTGCGATATTTGCTTTGTATAACGTATTATAATTAGAAACTTCCAGACGGTCTTTGTGCGAGCTTTTCGTATCCCGAGGGTTAAGAGGAAAGTACACCTCCGGAGAATGCATGAATAACGATATAGGGTTATACACCTCACGCGATGCCGGGGGTTATACTTGGTGCAAAATTTCACGGGAAATCCGTGCAGCATTAACGGCGGAAACGCGCAGTTTAAACCGTCACTGCATCGTGCAGGGTGTAAAAGCGTGCAGTATTGCATTTGGGATTGTCTCCGGCTGACCGAGTACGCTTCTTTGTGGTCCAACGACACCGATTTAGTTATCCGTATAATAGATAACGGTAAACGCATCAGCCTGTTTTTCTACAAAATCCTCATTACAATTTAACATTGTCTCCATACATCGCTACTAAAGGAACAAACATCTGCGGCGCGAGAATAATACTATTCTTTACAATTTTTTATTAGAAAACTTATGTAAGGCTTATAACGAAATAAGAAAATATACATATTTCATAGAAATTAGTTCATTACTTTCATTCATTATACCATCAAATGAGTCAATATCATAATTTTAATATCAGAATTTCCTAAGAGGGGAAATATCCAGAAAAAATTCAAAAACCTATTTTTATGAATTTTTTAATGAAAATTGTTATATTAATTCAAGCGGGAGTTACTAATATCTTACGTGTATTACATATATTACATGTATTACATTTTTATTAAAAGTATTAACAAAAATAGTTATACCAACATAATTATTGACAGCAATAGCAATAGCGGTTTACATCGTAGTTTTCTTACAGTTTATCTGAAAAAAAAATTGAAGAAATTTTTGAAATATATTAATCTAGTTTTTTCTATAGCGATTTTTTTAGTTATAGTTTTTCTCTTTAAAATAAAAAAAACATTTTTTGACAAAAAATTGCATCTTTTGGATCCAGAAGTCTGCCATATTATCAAAACTGAAAATGTCCAAAATCAATTATGACAAAAAAGATTAGACTTATTTTAATATAGTTAAAGTTTAATTGAATCTTTTTGTTTCAATAAAACTGTACAAGGAAAAATGATTATCGTAAACCGCTATTATTTGGCGCCAATAATTGCCATAAATATTATTTATAATTTTTTTTTAATGTTTTGTAATACTCACTAATATACATACAAAATATTGATTAAAACTAAATATTGATTAAAACTTTGTTTGAGTAAAGTTAAGTTTTCAACAAAAAAATTCGTACCTCTCAAAAAATAGGCACCTTTCTAACTCTTCTAAATGTATAATATGTTCTTCCTTAAAAGAAAATTTATTAGAAGTTTTAAGCGAAACGTATTAAAAAAGTGCATTAAAACGAACTTACTAAAAGAAACATATTAAGAGGAGCCATCAAACGTCTTATCTCTTATCTCTTATTTCGTATTATTTTTTTAATTCACTGTTCTTTTATAATCAATTTCTCAACATCTGTACATATCATTTTTTTCACTTGAATTGGATGCTGTTTCTGTCACGACTCGAGAGGACGTTCCAGTGTGCCACGCTCACGAAATCCCTGTGCGGATATCGTTGCGACGCAGCTTTCCGCGGTGCAAGTTCGCGGATTTGCGGATCCCGACAAATCCGATATTTTCTCCAGGTCGACTCCAAGCCCGTATATCATTCACCGCAAGTAAAAATCCCCGAGCTTTATAGAATAACGTTTCTCGCGCGGCGTACAGTAGTCGCGATGTGAATTTATGCTGCGATAAATAAGCTCACGCGCGAGAGTCTGCGATAAAGTCTTTTCCTCGTACGACACTGTAATCGCGTGCGATGCGCGCTGAACGTTCTTATCGTTGTACTGTAAACTGTGGGAAAGACTGTTGGTCGATGAATCGTGGAAGATGTTCCCCGAAACAACTGTAAATGCGCGTAATATATTTGTACCTGTTATGTATTCGTTTATAAATTAAATGTTAATTTCAACGAGATATAACCAAATGACTATTTTGCGTAAACTTGATTTTATCAAGCTTTGCATAAGTTGGTTTGCAAACCAAATTAGGTACAATTTAATCTTTAAGCAAGTAGGAGATGCTCAGAATACTTAGAAACAAATTGTATCTTTATAGTTATATCTTTTTAAAAGAATGTATAGAGTTATTTATTTAAATTTACATTATTTATATTATAGAAGAATGTAAAAATATTAAACTTTAAAACATTTTATTTTTTATTTTCCTCTTTTAAAACAAGATTTTTAAGATAACTATGCGAGCAATATTATGACCGTCTACTTAGGTTAAGATACTGCGAATTGCGAAATTCTACCGAGATGCTTATCAGTGAAATATTTTGAATAACTTCCAACCTTCAAGTACTGAGATAAAAAAATAGTGACACTTTTATTGAAGTTTGTCCCTGGGACATTGACCATGTAAAAAAAAGAAATACTTATAATCATAATCTGCGCAAGTATCTTATATACTATAATGGCTTACGCATCTGAAGGTTTATTTGAATACTAACCCTTCAGAACTAATTTGAACTAATCCCTAACTTTAGTACTTGAGGGCTAATTAGAACACTAATACAGACTTCCAAAGGACATCTTATAGCATTTTTTACTAGCAGAACTGGTGCGCACTCAGTGCACATTAAAGATGTTGTACACTAACTTAATCTGGATGTAAGAGTAAGATATCTCAAAAATAAAATATCTAACATATATTTTATCAAATACCACAATAAAATGAGGACAATAAATTGAGGATTTCGCGATTTAATTCGTTTCTATATTTTTATTAAATCGTACATCTTTACGTCGATTTGTAAAGTTTTAAAGTGCATTGAATGTGCATCAGTTCTGCCAGTGAAAAGAGCTAGTAAAATCACCCATAGAACATCACTATATCCTTTAAATATTTTAAGAATATTTCCAGAATATCTTGAATAAAATGTGCTGTATGGGAATTTATTTGAATCATTGCCCTTTGTAAATATTCTGTTCTTTCTTCCCGTCAAAGCTGCATTAGCTAATTAAATAATTTATTCAAAAATCGTAAGCACATTTATAAAAAGTCTAAACAAAAATATGTGACAAACAGTTCAATCGAAAGTCCTTCAAATAAACGACTTGATCGTTCTGTATCTTTTGTCCGTTTACGCTCTTTTTGTTAGATTCTTCGGACCAGATATTTTCTTCGATAGACGATCTCATCGATGTTACTGTTCAATCGCAGAATCACTTCTTGAAAAAGCACTCGCCGCCGTTTGCTCATAAATCTTCGAGTACGAAGCAATTCAGCGGCGAAGATATCGCGGCAACCTATGGTGGATCAAAATGAGATCGTTTTATGCGGAGTCCCACTGTACTGTACGCATACATCACAACAGTCGGTACTTCGTTTCCGGAACGCGCAAAATCAATTTCCGATGCGTAAATAGGACCGCCGTCTGCCGATGAACTGCGCTATAAAACGGACGCATATGAGTGCGGAGCGGTTTTAATGCACGACTTTAGAAACAAATCGAATCATTGAGTTCGATGAGCAAATATTACCCCCATTGAAAATTCATAGCAGCAACTGTTACATGCAAAAGTCTAATTCATCACTTCGTTATATCTATTTCATCTTACATTTTACAATATACGCAATATACATGCAAGCGAAACGTAAATAATGTAATTAATAAAGAACATTTTTTTGCAAATTAAAGCTCTAACATTTAATATATAGAATATATTAGTCAATCTCGGAATATATAAATTATTGATGGATCCAAAAAATTATCGAGAGAGAGAAGAGCCATTAATAGAATTGCATATTATTTAAGAAATGAATATATTGTAAAGATCGTTTTTTTTTTAATCAAAACGTCAGATATTAAGGAATATAACGGCGTTAAACAAATGTATATGTCAATCAAAAAGACATGGAAATTGTGGCGTCTCTTGGAGTCTTCTTCTTTAAAAATATTTATAACAAAATATATATAACAAAATGTTATATATATTTCTAATATTTTTCTGAAATGTTAAAAATATATATAACATTTTAATATACTGAAAATTATTAATGATTCCGCGCCTCATTCCTCGCTCTGTCTCGTTATTATTTCTAAAGTAAAATGAATGAACCCTGTTTCTATACAATACAGGACAAAGTTTCTTTTCAAAGATGCAAAAAATATTAAAGTGTTAGATGTAAATAATTACATTGTATCAATATAAATCGTGTTAATAATTCGTAAAGCGTAAAATCTATCGAATCGAATGGTACTAAAAATATTTTTTTTTAGCAAAATGATAAATGATGTTAGCAGAAAGCAAGAAGATAATCGTGAACATTTATCACTTTTAAGTCTGAAATTTAATTATTCGATCATCGATACCTGAGGAGATTCGATACTTTTATAGTTCATGAATGCATTTATAATTATACTTATTACTTTTTACGAATATTTATTGCAAATAATACTATTCCTTAAGCAGCACTTTCCAATTACTCGTACACCATTTTACAGCACTTTTATATACGATATATCTATAAACACGCATTATAAACAGATAATCGGTCAATAGAATAAGCAATTATTACATATTCTATGAACAATCTATTTTTAATACATTCTTCATTCATTAATTATGATGTTTGTAATCAATTGCTTTGAATATTATATCACGCATTCCTTTTTTTTAGTAAAATTTAAATAAATTAAAAGTAATAAAGTACTCATTAAAACAATATATATTTGATTTTTTGCAACTTATAATCAAATTATTTGAACAATTTGTCGGAAATCTTTACAAAATCTGTTTACATATTCAATATCTTTAAAATATCTTTTTAAATTTTTGAGGTAAAAAAAATTCTCTATAGATAATTCTTTTAAATTAGTATTTTCAAAAAACATTTTTAATAAAATAACTATTCGATCTTTTAAATTAATATTAAATATCAAAATCAAATTTTCTGAAAGATTCTTTATGTCTGATTGAGGCGATTTCCTTGATCAAATTATGAAAGTTCAATCTCGCGTCAACCCCTAGATACACTCTCGCTACGTCATGCATTCCATGTGACCAGAGATATGCAGCCTCAGTGAATATATGGGCCGCAAAACCCGTTCTCTTTTTTGCACATTTTGTTATCCGTCGTGAACGCGCAACAAAGGCACAATGTAACCGACTGACTACAAAGATTAGTTGTGGACCGTGTGCATTGCTTTCGCGATGGCATTTGACGAGATCAAAGCCATATGCGAAAACAAGGTCCCCAGGATTTCCGGTTTGTCAAATCAAACCTGTGTATGAAAGAAAAAAACATCGTGATATCTAGTATAAAATTTATAAAAAATATCTCATCATTGTATCGAAATTTGCAACTGTATAATTACATATAAAAATGGATCCAAAAGATCCGAAAACTAATTTATGGGACGTAAATATATCATCGTTAAAATTTTCATTAAATTCAATAATCGATGAATATTACAAGTATAGAGATCAGTATAGATGGATTTGCGAGTATAATTGAAACTCGTGTCGAATCAGGTCAGTGAAGGTGTCAAAATAAATATAAAGACGATGAATTGTAAAACTTGTTGCCTCTCTGGCTGATCTTGATTTATTCACTGCTCATTCGCCGATTCTGCCCAACCGAAGTGCTCTTTGTTCGGCGTATTTCGATAAAATTTACAGTATACCGTTGCTCATTTGCGCGCTCGCGTACCACCGTACGTAATGAATTTTCTGCTTATCGAATAACGATTGTAAGCATAGAGCACTATTGTGCTTCATTGGCGCGACGCGAACAAAATTTCTATCTTATCTTCTATTTTATTTGAATACAAAATTAAAATATTAATCGGACTGATGTGATGACAATTAAATTGTTAATCACGTGAAATGGGTGTGTGCAAGAGAACGGCAGTCAGTGGCACCGTTGGTACGTCGTTTTATGCATGGCAAGGTTGGAGCTGTCTGACATTGATCGGCATCATTATAGCTTTGACGTTATTCTGTTACATTTATGTAATCGTACGTAAACTGCAAAGCTTATTCATAAATATAATGCTCTTTTTCAAATTCTTCAAAAATCATAACCGGCTTAATAACGAAAATACTCAGATTAACATATTGGAGGTTATTGCGATTAAATGTAAAATTACATTTTAAATTAAATTTATATCACATTATTAATTTAAATTTATTTATATTACATTTTTAAATTGTATTTACATTATTAATATTTATTTTGCAGCTTTGCCGTAATAATTATCACTATATACATACATGCAATGTAAATAATACTGCATAAATTTTGTTTGAAAATGATATTTTATAATTTATAAATAAATTATAAATTATGATTTAAAAATAAATAGGTAAATTTAATACGATGCTGCTGATAATGCTGCTACGAACCAAAGAATTATTGTAACATGAATTTAAAAATTTTGCATTCACCTTGCCAAATGTACTATTAAATTAATAGTTGTTTAAACTTTTCAATCTTAATTTTTATTTTAAATTGTTTAAACTACTGAAATTAATGAAAACATATTTATTACATTTTATGATCATATTTGTATAAATACAATCATAAAAGAATATACTCCTTGGAAATATAATACTTTGCATATTTTTTCTTTTTATCTTTATAAATGCTTGATATTATCTTAAATGGAGGAATAAATGATAGACATTAAAATCATTTTTGAAGTACACAGTGACCACAGTAGTCACATGAAACTTTTCAGAAACCTTCTGAGGCATCGCGAAATTAAACCTATTCAAACTTACGAAGAAGTACGGAAGGACTAAGTAAATCAGAATTCCTAAATGAGCAATTACCATAATGAAGAAGTTATTCAAGAAAACCTTCAACTTCTGGTTAATGCAAGCAGTAACTGAACTATTACCAGCATCATATATTCCTAAACTCTCTTTTACATTAAAAAAGAATTAATGTATAATTTGAATATGTAAAAAAATGTAGAAAATAATATGAACAAGTTTCAAGTGGTTTATCTAAACTCAGGAAAAGAGAATTCATTTAACATAATACTTAACAAAATTGTTTTAAATCACGTTATAATTTATGTCTAATCGGAAATAGATAATTATATATTATTAATTAATTTATTTAAATGTAAAATTTCTATCTGTACAAAGGAATTTATGTAAGAGCAGATCATGATAAAAACCAGAGATTAGCTTTAATTAAATCGTTCATTAAATCACAATTAATATTCTTTTTTAAGATATAAAAATTTTTTCAAAATACAAAAATCATTAATATTACTATTATTGTTAAATACAGAATATACATATATGTTATTAGAAATTTTCGAAAACAAAGAAAAAGATTTAAAAAAATATAAATGCGTTTAAGAGTTTGTAATAGGAAAGCTTTCTGGAATCAGGGATTACTCTTCAGTAAACTAGTAAGCGCCAAAGCGCGTAGAGTAAATCCGAGCTTTGGATGCAGACGTGGCAACGGTTGACATAACTGCCGTGTAAACGGAACTTCAATTTGCGTTGGGATTAAACATTAACCGCTTAAGGCGGCAGGAAATCTTATGCTTTCATACTGTGCAACTTCCCAGTACGCTGCACCATTTCTCAGTGGCTTAGGATCGTCTCAGAGTTTTGTGTATTTCGATCTCTCTGGATTTCCGGATATGCATATAAATCTGGATCATGTCAACAATGATCTCTATTTAAAATGTGTGTAACTATTGGAAATGTGTTTGCTTGAAACCGCATTCTCAAGACGCACATACACGGAGAGAATTTTCTTTTAAAATTTACCATGGAAATATGATAGTTGTGGTACAATACAATATTTTAAAGATTTTTACCATATATTTCAATAAAATTAATCAAACTTATTTTATATTTTATTGCAGTTTTATTAATGAATAAGAGAGATTTACATTAAAATTCTTCGAAATACACGTTGTCCCATGACTATCAT
>NW_017259509.1:606244-617828 GCF_001594045.1 Atta colombica | reverse complement strand
ATATAAAATTTATATATATATAAAAGATTATCTAGTCATCTCTAATAAATAATATACAAACAGATAATGTACAAACAAATGTTACATTAATGTAATAATATTGTGTAACAAGCGATTAAAATAAATATTAATTATACACTAATTACAGAATTACAGAATTAAGATATGTAATTTAATGATTAACAAAGTTAATACTCCATAATTGAGCTTTTTAAAATTAAAGCATACTACAATAATAACTAGATTTATATTAATTGGTGAGTTAATAGTCAAGTTTATTCACCGAATAAGTCATAAATTGCATAATTCGCATTAGAGTTTGATACCTGAGTTGTAATACCTGAACGCATTTTTAGACTAGCATAAATAAAATACGTAATTTAATTTCAATTAAATATACAAAAAATAAAATTTAGATAATGTTATTGCAAGAATTATCTGTATTTATACAAAAATTTTTTTATTTAATAATTACTTTATTAAAGAAACTTTTTTTAATTAAATTTTTTTAGATTGAAATCATTTTAGAATGCCATTATGAAATTTAAATTGTTGCATTTTGTAAAATACCACTTAAATATCATATATTATGCAATTTAATTTGGTTTTCTTGATTACAAATGGTTTAATTACATATGTCTGCTAATCAAAACAGTAATCTTCTAAATTTTATTTGTATTTGCATTTGTAATTATATTATGCAACATATCAATTATATCATTTAATTATTCACTAACTTCGTGAACTATTTTTATAGAAATAATTAATATCAGCAACATTTAATATTTATTAATGTGACACTAATATTATTATAATATATAATATTTTAAATTATTAACTGTTTCTTGAAAACATATTTAAAACAATAATTTTTAAGATAATTTTTTAAAAATAATTGTCTAAATTATTAAAAGAATTTTTTTTTTTTCGAAAAGATAAAATCCAAAATAAAAATGTAAAGCAGTTTTAAAACACTTTTTATAGAGTAAAGAGACATATTAACTATATAAATTATAAATCGATAGTACAATCAAAAATATTCAAAAAAATAATTAAAACATTTTTTGTTTGGAGAAATATTTCTTTAATAAAATTCAAATTTTTAGAAAACTGACATTTTTTTGAAATACCAAAAAATTATGAAAAAGATTGGCATCTAACAATTTAGGTTAAACAAATCAGTTATAAGCTCATTAAAAAAAAAAAAAATAAAAGTTAAATCAAAAATAAAAAAAATTAAATCATTTATAACATACATATAGAAAAAAAGCCTATTATATCTTTCATGTATATTTAAAATCTAGAAGTAAATTTTTTTAAAAGAAAATTTTTCTCTATTAATAAAAGTTAATCTCAGATGATAGAATTTTTAAATTAATCTTTTAGTACTGTAATATGAATTCGTCAAAAATTTCTGTTAGAAGATATAAATATTATCTACATGTAAATCGTTCCAATTGCTACACGCTCGAAATACATTAATCGAAAATTTTATTCCATATCATACCTACAATATTTCTGCTAGTAAGAAATTCATTACGAGCGACCGTTAGATGATGGCGACCACGTACTTGATTACTTGGGGTGCGCATACATTTGCAGTGGCCGCGATTTACGGTTGCGTTTCCGGCAAGGCCGGAAACGGACGGCCGTGCCGGAGAACGCGCCGTTAGGCGATGTTGCGCAGTGTGGAACGGAGACGTGGAACTTCCGACGAAAATGAATTATTCGGTTGCCGGCTATCTTTCGCAGTCGACGAAAAACAGATAGGTACGTCCGAGAAAGAAGAGAATCCAGCGGAGAATCGACAACGGTGGTGAAAGGGAGGATGAGATGAAGAACCGGAAGGTTCAAACGCGTTCGCTCTCTCGCCATGTTATTCCCCCGCCGAGAATTTATGGTACATTGATTCCACGCGCTACTGCTGATTCGTGCTGATTTTTTTCTAAGAGCGATGAGGTCGTGAAAGCATCGAATACTGTCTTTCAATGGCGGTAGATAATATCACAAATCTTTCTGTATTTACCTTCTGTAAAACAAAAATTTGAAATTTGTAATGTAAAAAAGATTATAAATATGATAGATATAAAATTCTATGAATAAGAATGGAAAAAGAATATGAAACATAATTTTTCTACAAAAATCAATATAGTATTTTGTGTTTTTTAAAAATTTCAAAATGGCTTAATTAATTAATAATTTTGTTATATTTTAATATTTTTTTTTATTAATTCTTTTAGAAGTTAATATTTTATCACTTTAATTATCACATATTATCTCCATTATATGTCTTCAAATACATTCAATATTCTTTAAGTTGTGCAACAAAAAATCTTATCATTTGTTGTTAAGCTTCAGTAGAAATTTGTGGATTATAGTCTTACGCAAAGAATTTATGTTTTTTAATATTGTTGTGTAACAAAATAAATAAAATTCTCAGTATTATATAAACTTAGATTGTAAACATTAAATTCTTATTCTATTTATAAAAGATGTTTATTGAATGCTGACAAAATCCGAATGAAATAAATCCTACTGCTAGTTGATATTACAGGATTTTAGCTCTTTTGTGTATTACCTTCCGTCGGAAAATTCATAGAATTTAAATTTCAAACAGATATTTGTTAACTTATTTACAATAATCGTCATGATAAGATACTAATAAATATCATTCATTTTATTTATCAATGACAATCAAAGATACATCAATTTTCTAATAATTATTTTTGGACTTACAAAGCTTGCTTCTCATAGAACAGTATTCATAATCGTTAGCTAATAAGATTTTACATATAATGTATATGCACACATATATAATTAATGTCTTACATATGGTATGTAAATAAGACCATATACATAGTACTCCAGAACCGTTAAATATTTTGTGCGCTAATAGAGCAAATTAAACGAAAAATCCTCGATTTTGCAATTTTCTCAATAGTTAACAAGATAGTAATTATTAAAAATCGCCGAATATTGATCCTCAATAATTTTTTACTCAAGTATTATGAACTTTACGGAAAAACAGCAAGAGACAAAAATTATTTATTTTCTTCTCATAGAGCTCTAAGAATTTTATTCAGAATTTTTTATCAACTTTTTAATACTAGACTTTCCTATTGAACTTTCTTAATTAAAATTATTTTTACCAACATGAGAAAATGCAATACTAACAAATTTTTCTAAAATTCTCAAAGCTCGATCTATGAAAAAAAATAAACAATCTTGTTTTTCTGTAAAGTTGATAGTATTAGAATAAAAAATTATTGAAAAACAATATTCGGCAATTTTTATTAATTAATGATATAACTTGTTAACTATTGCAAAAATTGTAAAATGCTAGAGGACTTTTCGACTCAGTTTAGTTCGCTCTATCAGCATATGATATTTTTGGTGGTCATTCTGGGATACTCTGTACATAAATAAGAGTATATCTAATCCCCATTAATCGTATAAAGCTATTACTAATAAAAAATTGAGTCAAAAAGTCCTCTACCATTTTGCAATATTTTTGTTACAATTTTCGCAATATTTTTTAGTAGTTACCTAATGAACCAAATATCTAAAATTGATCATGTATAAGACAACTTTAAAATATCTTTAACAGAATCTTTTTGAGAAATATCATCAAAATATATTTCACAAGGAGCACTGAATAATATCTTAAAATTGTCTTATACCTCGATTTTATCCATTTATTCGACAACCTTTAGAAATTAATATCTCGTTATCTATTGTCAAAATTGTAAAATGGTAGAAGACTTTTCGAATCAGTTTTTTTATTAAAATAGCATTGTGTGATTAGTAGGCATTATTTCAGAAACACTCTGTATATATAAAATATCATTTATTAGTTGAATATAAACAGAGAGAAATCTTTCTCTCTTTAATCACATCTCGGCCTTTTTTAGACAAAGACGAATAATCAATTTTCATTATTTGTCCTTGTCTAATCTACGTATTAGCATGGAAAAGAACCATAAAAACGTGGATATTACCCTACGAGGTTTGGTAGATAAAGAAGATCGGAATATCCACTCTCAAGTTTCTCTCTGATATAAATAAAATCTTATTTATATTAAAATCTGAATAAAAATTTCGAAATTTTTATTTAAACACCAATTTATCAACAATTAATGGTAATTGATATTAATAATTCTTCTTTGACACATATTGATACTGAAGAGTATAAGTTTGTTGATTGTCAGCAAAAACAAAGATATCAACAGTCAATATCAAACAAAATTCATTAGATATCAGACTTTCGTTATCAATATCTAATCAATGTTATCCATTGATGAAAATTTTATTTATAGGGATAATTGATCTGCATAGTCATTTAAGCTTCATGGACTTAAACTGATTAAATTGCAGAAACTCATCTCACGTACATACATTCTCATTTTTGTATGTTTTTATAAATGATAGTATAATAAAAAAAAGTGAAACCAAAAGATATAATTTAATTTTTAAAAGAAACGAATAAATTTTAAATTAGATCATGTAAATTTTTAACCACTTTTTTTTTTAAACACTTGATAAATAGTTTAATGATAAAATATAATGAATTATGATCTATACAGCACACTTTATTTAAAAAACATCCTGGGCACATTCTTAGGACATTTAAAAAGCATAGACCATCTTCTAAATATCTTTTCAAAGCATGCTTTGAAAATTTGTCTTGTATAGGGATATAATTAACTTACTGATACCTATTCGTAAGAAGCATGAAGCAATTTAAATTCATCTCTTAAAAATTGTGTTTTATTTTTATATTATATATTCTTATCAGAATTTTGTATTAATCATTTTTTTTTTAAATTATCCTCAAATTTTTGCTTTACAAAGGGATCATCCGAACACAGATAACATTTTATCTTTATTTAACATTTGATGAACATACACAAGAAAGATATATAAAATGATACACACTCGGAATTCGAACATATTCCAGAGAGTAAATAAGATAAACTTTAATAAGTTAGGAAGACGTAATAAACTTACAGAAAAAAATTGATAAAAATATGTAATCTGATTGGAAAATCTTAATCTTATTCGAATTAGAGAGAGAGAAAGAGAGAGAGAGAGAGAGAGAGAGAGAGAGAGAGAGAGAGAGAGAGAGAAAGAGAGAAGAAACTTGGATATTTTAAAAAGTTAAAATGTAAATAAGCAACTTCTTTTCATCAATATGAGTGACAAAATTGATCAATGATAATTACAAGTTAAAAAAGTAAAGAATGAGTAAAATTATGTTATTAACCTTAACCATACCTTATGTTTAAACCATAGTTCAACTGGAGCTTTGAAATCTTAAGTGAATTTTCAATTTTGAATTATTCTGCCTTAAATATAAATATGTACAAAAAAAAGTGAAAAATGTTTTGTGTTATACTACTGTAAAATCATATTGTTGAACATTGAAAGAATGTACCAGAATTTTTTCAGATTTTTTTAAAGCCAAAAGCCCCTTCGAAGAAACACAATCACTGATTGTGTTTCGATTGGACTAGAAAAGCAGTGAAAAACATTGGACTACGCGAAAGATTAATTTATTGAATACTATTGGATGATATTGGATGATAAATTATTATCATTGCAGTTATTTTTAATAATTCGCAATCTGTAAAATTTTATAATTTTGTGTTATTAAGAAAATATTTATTCTCTCCTAAAAAAGAAAGGAATACTGTTAAACATTAAAAAAAAGTTTAATTTCTTCTTAAAAAGAAAAAAATGCTTTACTTTATTATCAATCGGGATATTCATTTTTTTTTATATTGTTATAAATATAACTTGAGTAATTGTTTATTTAAAAAATAATACGTATATAAAAAATATTTTAGATCAAATAAAAAAATATTATTTAATATAATATAAAGCGGTTATTTCTATCATACAATATTCAATGTTATTGACAAATGATAAAAAGTTCAAAGATCAATTCTTGCATTATAAAGTTTTATTTAACATCTTTATCCCTTTCAAATCCCTCTTTTATTTTTCATCAATTTAAATTGATTTAAAGTAACTTTGCAAGAGAGTTCAGACGACTCTATAAAAAAATCCCTTTATTGAATCAAAAGATATGGGTTAATCGACAAAATACTCATCCTTTTTCACAGGCCCTCAAATTTTTTTGTCGACATCACTGAAATCCGAAAGCGGCGTTAAGGAAGCAGAACAATACGTGACTTGCGCCTTGTAAGGATATCAGGGAGCGTTTTGATGAATGACAGGAAGTCGAAGAGAACTGAAGGAAATTCTATTCAGCGATTAATTGTTACGCCATTACAGCTTGAGCCATCAAGCGGTCTCTCGCGGCTCTCAATAAGTTAAATTGAGTGTGAATAATATTCGGAGCTGCAAGTCCCTCCCCGTCGAAGATTCGCGCCTTAATGTCTCTTTCCTTCGTTTAAACTGCTGCATTCTCTAACACGCGGATATCCTAGGATCTCTGCTTTCTTCTCTGAACACGGCGATCTTTAATTGATCGTTAAAAGAGCCTTAACTCACTTCGCCAACGACTGTTTCGTGAATAAAGCCGATTCCTCTCAACTTCAGTTCCTCAATTTTATCTCGTTATTGAGAGGCATCGGTAGGTAGATTTCATGCACGAATTAATTCGACTGTAATAAATTTACGAAATTATGAATAAACATTCAATCGAATTCTCAAATATCTGTGCCATCTGTAAAACCCTTCACTAAATAATCAGAGCATTCATTGACATTCTAATTTTTTATATTATTTAAAGAATTTTAATCTTTTAATATACGGTAATAAATAGAAATGGACCCATTATAATAAATTAATTAGAAGAAATTTAAGAAAATATAATACAAATTGAAAAATTTACAATCCTTCGTTAAATAATCAAAATACTCGATGATTTTCTCGTTTTTTATATCATTTAGAGAATTGTAAAATTTACAATGATAAGAATATAGGACTTTTTGCGTGTTAAATATTACAACCGCAGCTATTATCTTTTCTGGATTAAGATGCAATGTCCAGCATTTACAAAAATTACGACGCTATGCCGTGGATTTTTAATGCACCGGCATACCGAGAATTCCGTATTCACTTCAAGCACGCTCACTTTAATTAATTGTTGAAGCAGGATTTTAATTTACTCGCGTGTTAAATATTTCGAGAATGAAATAACTCCTCGACTCGATCTTAGGTAAAATGTAGGGACAAGTTATTCAAATTATTCTCACTTCCGTAAGATTGTTACGATTTAATAAAGATACGTTTGTCGCGAGAATTGAATGGATTTTCTTCATAATGTAAAATAAGTGATACACCGTTATTTATAAGATTCACTCGCTGTCGTAATTAGCATCGCTTAATGAAGGCTACACGATGATGTTATTTTAATCGCGAGAGTGAAGTAGACAGGTGATAACAGTCCGTCCTTTCGATGGGAGTAATTAAGAAAATTGCATCAATTTCTCAGCATTTCAAACGCGCAACTGTCTTTACAGACGACGTTCTGTGTACCTCGATGATATTTATTCGTCAAAAGCGAAATCGCTATTTCCCTCCATTTTCATAGACTCGCTAATTAAATGATTGTTATCCTTCGTTTTTATGCATCGGAAAATACAGTTATTTACTAATTTCATTGCTTACTAAGGAAGAAATTATGTCACGGCATCTTCTCAACAAATGTTTCGGTTTATTTATTAATTAGCATAATGTAACCATTTTCATAACGCACTATTCCGTGAGTGTTACTTGAGGAATAGTGCGTTATGAAAAAAGGAATCAAGAAAGAAATAAAAACGAATAAGCAATATGAAATATATTAGAATGAGTGTAACGCAATTCGTAAGATGTCCGACAATACCTTACAACGACGTTAATCTACAGTATAGAATTCGTCTTGGATTCTGGGAACACCAAGCTTCCCACATTAATTAATTAATCCGCGTTCTAATCGAACTTCGTTGTTTAGTGAACCGCGACTTCCAACATCGTTCACGATTTCAGTGATCACGTTTTATCGTATATAGGTATCTCTCTGTCTCTGCTTACGTAGAAGTAAAGTAGAAACGAATTACCCACGCGTTAAAATATTTATTAGAATATTTATAGCGACCATTCGAGCAACTACTTTCAGTAATCAATACTTTTTTCCGAACAATTTGCAAGTACATTGATTGGAAATTCAACGAAATCAAGTAATGTAAAAAAAAAAAATAATCAAAATGCAATAGTCACTGTAAATCAACAGTCTATAAAACCAACAATATAAATTTGAGCAACGTAGAGAATTTGTAGAATCATATTATATATTTTTATTAATCAATAATCTTAAAGTTAAAATAAATAATTCTAATATAATGTTATTTTATTAAACTACGGCGCCTATAATTTCCAATCCGATCGATTTAAACGTCGGAATTGTTTATTACGTTACTTATTACACGCACTATTATATTTTTCCGGTCGTAAGATTTCTATCCTTTCATCCGAAAAGCCGTCTTTTGCCTCGCGACGGATATTATTCTTATATCCTCACAGTTTCAATGTTACTTTGGGGGGCCATCTCCCTCGTGAGATATGCATGCTATATGCAAACCTATGTATTATTTCAGTATTCCATACTGTGCAATATTGTGTCAAAAACGAGTGAATCTTTAATACGCCGTGTCATAAATCTCGCATTCCGTTTCGCCTACATCTCACATCCCGTGGCCGTTTACACGCCATACGTTATTTACGTCTATACAGCGCAGTGCTCTCTGCCCTTTCAATATTCCCTTAACAATGTTTCCTCTATAAATTCCATAACTTTATCGGCTTTTCGGTGCCGCTTATTGTCGAATCCAAAAAGTATCTTTTTATAATATTAGAACCATGTTTTAATATTAGAAATCGTGATTTGTTAAATTAACACTAATATAATATCGCAGACATAAAAAAAGTGTTTGGTTTACTTTATTAATAAAATATATTTTTTTTTAGATATCTAATATTTTATATTTACTATATTTAAAATGACAGCAATTTTAAAAGAATGTCAATTTGACAATTTTTATTTTGAAAAGCAAAAAAGTTTCGTTGTAATTACTGTAAATTCTTTAACTAGTAGATATTTTTGTTAGAGGAATTAATTACCAAAATTTAAAACTTTCAAACGAAAATTCTAAAATAAATTCTAAAATAAACTATATAATTATTGCTTCATTAAAGACGAGTGACATGGCATTATGTAATTTACTTCAAGATATTTTTAAAATAAAGTTCTATGACTCGAATTCATTAATTTCTAAACTGTTTTCTATTTAGAAAAAAGGAATAAAATTATAAAATTTTCACAACATTCTGAAGTATAAAAAATTTATTTAGCTACAACGACTTGTACATTCTTCCCTATCAAATCACTCATCCGCGGAATCTCATATATTATTTTCATGTATTTTTTCCGTTTTCACGTTGTCTCTTTTTTTCACAAACGTACATATAATATCATTCTAGTCTGCACGGCTCATAAGTATCGCATCGAGAATGACTAAATCCATTGGGAATTTGTTTTTCGAGTCTCGCATGTAAAGGATATGGATGCTTGAAAGCAGTAAATACCACGGCAGAGGTGTCTTCACACTGGTCCCATCCATCTGATCGAGATCCTGCAATCCTTTGATCCCATTCGGATTCGAAGTTCGTGGCCTAAGAGAGTGCTCGTGAGACAAGTTGGAGGAAGTATTGGATATCTGTCATCGGGATTTTCGTCATTTCATCAATGCAACAAATAATGTCACACACATGAAAATGTTTCATTTATGTCAAATTGTGTATCGATAAATATTTCTAAAATTATATTAGGAATTAAACTATAAAATTTTACATACTACAATGAGACTTACAATAGACATTCCAAAACTTAAATTAATTATTTTATTATTTTATTATTTTATTACTTGTGTATTTACATTATCTTAACAAAATCATTTATTATTGTTAAATTATTTATTATTAACATATATTATAATAATGTGATAATTACAAATTATTATTAGAAAGTACTATTAAGAAACTCTCTTTAATAATTTATGTTTAAATGGAATAAAATAAAATAGTAATATTAGAGCGGCTCTAAAAATAAATCTAATATAAATAAAACGTCTAGATCCTCCATGGATGTTGGTGCATATATAAATTAAATAACATTATACAATTCGTAATCAATTAGTAATTTGTACTTGACATTATTTGGACTTCTGCACTGAAGGTCTTAAATTTAGAATCAAAACATTAGCGTTTATTTTACTTCATAAAATTAACATTCTTAAATTTTAACGTTTGGTAAATATATTCCAATTGTATCTATTGCGTCATAGATACATTGAGTGCAAAAAGTACAGAGAAATATTTTATAAAAAAACTTTATTTTTAAAAAGTAAATATTATCCAGCGAGAAATCGATGATTTCAACACCAATTTGATATTGTTTCGTCATTAATTGACTTAATTGACATTCTTGAGGAATTAATTTATTCGTAAAGAATAAAATAGATTGTATATTTCTTAAAATTACATGTACCAAAAAGAAGTGTATTAATTATAGAAAATATTGATATCATCTGAAAAATAAGAAAAAATTAAAAATTATATTGTTGTTTGGATGCTCAAAAAGTATTCGTACAGTCGAAAAATTTAGCTTCTAAAATCAGGAATACATGCGAAGCTCATTTGTTTATGTATAAAATTCATTGTATAAAATTATTAATGTTTGTTTTCTATAAATAAGACATTTTTTATAAAAATTTCCTTTGAATGCTTTCTGCTCTCACTGCATTTAATTTACAAATAGTGGAAGCTCACATAGGCACATTACTTGTTTTAAATCTATATTTGCGTAACAAAGTGTAACTAATATATACATTATTTTTTTATTTTTTACATTTTTTGCTTGCCACTTGGTAACGCCGTTGACTTGTAGTCAATGCTTCGTAGAACTTCCGGGAAGTAAATATTAAAAATACGGCGACATTCATTTCTATTCTCGCAGATGCATATACTCGTAGAATCTTGTCGAAACTTTCGTCGCAATCTCGAGGAGCGAGTACCACGGCCCGACAGCTACCACCTGCTACACCCACAATATTATTCTCGTAAAATTTTTATCAGAAGCACGTTGAACATCATGGCCCGCCACCACTTGAACGCGTATTGCACTTAAAATGTCTGAGACGTAATCGTAACATCTAAAATCTGATATTAATCCTTTAAGATCGTGGATCTTCCGCGCACGCGTTAATATTTTGATATTAATGTACAATAATCTCTCTAAGAATTTCTCAGAGTTGTGCATAGTCTTCATCCGCTGTATAATACAAGAATGGAAACTTTATATCTTGAAAATAACGCGACATTAGATTTTGAATTCTTGAAAATATTCGAAATTTTTGCTTTAAGTTAACAACAAAAATTCTAGGCATCCTTTTATTTACATTATAAAAAAATCTTGGATTCAGTAGATAAAAATTCTTATATCAATAATTTAATTCCATCATGCTTTTTATATACGAAAACAAAATTAATTGTCTCATTAAAATGATTACATTTTATA
>NW_017259509.1:599124-606144 GCF_001594045.1 Atta colombica | reverse complement strand
ATATATATATATATATAAAATTGCATTAGATTGCAAGCAAATTAGTGATAAATGCCACATTTTTTTAATCGCGGGATTTGTTTCATCGCCTGCGCACCACTTGGAAAATGTCGAATTCATATGATACAGAAATATACGAAACGGGACTCATGAGAATTCCTCCGAAATATGTAAAATAGAATTTTCTAGCGCGACGGGTCGGAGAGATGCGAATATTTCTGCACGTACACAAGAGTTCAAATTATCCTAAAATTACACCGGCACTGCGTCCCCGTATATTTTGCATCGCGCTTCCTCTCACACGTCGCGTTGATTACATTTTATGCAGGTCTCTCACGATCATAATGCACGTTGCATTACGGTAACATTTAGTGTATCTCCAAAGATCGCGCGGTAATTATAATTGCAACTGCATTTTAAAACCTCTTTCATGAGACTCGCTTTATTAGACCTATTAGAGATTGCATGTTACTAAATGGTACATTTTATTGTAGCACATAAAGCGAATGTAACGCGCTGTCTGGCAAATAAAACTATGACAAAAAATTTTAATAATTCTTTGTCACAGACTTTGTAACATATTATTAACGCAGAATGGTAAATCATCTGACAAATGTTAAAATAGTTTCCGTCAGTTAATAAAATAGCCGAAATATGTGCTATAAAAAGGATAAACTAAATATTTTTCATTTTCTTCCATTTTTTTGCGACATAAAATTAATATTGTAAATTAAAGGAAAACTCATATATATTCTTTAAACTTTATAGAACAGAGTCTTATTCTAAAGAGTAATTAAATCGAGCCTTACTCTAAAAAATAATTAAATCGAACTTTTAAAAAAGAGTGATTCAGTTTTCAATCCTTAAGAATAAGATTTTTCTTTTTAAAGAGTAAGATTTACTTTAAAAGTTTTTAAAATATATATATATACATATAAACATATTTAAAAAATGTATATACAGCATTTCACTTTTGTGAAATATATATATAACATTCCAAATTCATTATGGCATTTTAAGATATTAGTAATGTAATCAAATTGACGATTAATTCAATTATTATTTCAGTTTCAATTATTATTGGGAGTACAAATTAGTTCGGTCCATTTCCCTAAAGATGGCTCCAGCTGTTGTGAATGGTTCGTAGTGACAGCTGATTTTGACAGTTTCAGAGAGATTAAACATCTGCTAATAATATTCAGTTTATATCGCTTTGAATTTCATACAAAAACTTTAATTTTTATTGTGTTTGAAATGTCGAATTTTGTGTTAACCAAGCAGCATTTGCGGGAGGTTTTGATTTTCTTCTTTAATTGGAAGAAAAGTGCGGCTGAAGCCCATCGAATGCTTGTCGAAGTTTATGGTGACACTGCTCCAACTGATAAATCATGTAGGTAATGATTTCGACGTTTCAAGGATGGAGATTTCAGCGTTGAAGGCAAGCCTCGCTCTGGACAGCCAAAAAAATTCGAAGACAAAGAATTAGAGGCATTACTCGAAGAAGACTAGAGTCAAACGCAAGAGGAGCTTGCAGAATCATTGGAGGTAACTCAACAAGCCGTTTCTGTACGATTGAGAGCTATGGGAATGCTTCAAAAACAAGGAAATTGGATGCCTTATGAACTGAAACCGAGAGATGGCTGAAAGGCGATTTCTCATTTGCGAACAGCTGGTTCAAAAACAACAGACAAAAGGTTTTTTGCATTGGATTGTGACTGGAAATGAGAAGTGAATATTCTACGACCCCAAGAAGAAAAAATACTATGCTAAGCTCGGTGCAATCGTTGTCATCGACCTCAACATCAATACCACGGTCGAACATTCATGATTCGAAGAGCATGTTCTGCATCTAATGGGACCAAAAGAGTCTTCTTGTTTATTATGAGTTGCTGAAACCTGGCGATTCCATTACGCAATCGGTATCGGCTACAATTGATTCGTGTGAGTCATGCATTGCGAGAAAAACGGCTGGAATACGAGCAGACATGATAAAATTATTCTTCATGACAACGCTCGGCCTCATGTCGCTAAAGTCGTAAAAAAATATTTAGAAACGCTCAAATGGGATGTTTTACCGCACCCGCCGTATTCTCCGGACATTGCTCTTTCTGATTATTGGTTGTTCCGAAGGATGCAGCATGATTTGGCAAGTCACCGGTTCACTTCTTTCGCAGAAATCAAAAATTGGCTCCAAAATTGGATCGCCTCCAAAGACGAGTCATTTTTTCGAGATGGAATTTGAAAATTGCCTGAGAGATGGGAAAAAATAGTAGGCAGCGATGGACAATACTTTAATTGATCTGTTCATTCATTTTGTTTTGAAATAAATGCATTTTTGAACGGACCGAACTAATTTGTACTCTCAATATTTCAGCTTTATTTTTGCGTTTCAAGTCCAACAATAAGCGGCTTTCTATATAAAGGATATATTTAAAATTTACATAAATAAAAATATTATTATGTATCAAGATCAAGTCTCAATAGTATTGATCCTTAATGTAATTGTTTGATTTATAGATCAGATTAACTTATTATCGTTTCATTCTTTAATTATTTTACTGTCTAGTGTAAAATAATTCTAACAGGCAAAAGGTTTTATGACGTTATTATTCGTTGGAAGGTCGGATATGCTAAAAAAGGGTCTCATGTTGTTATTTAGTTATATCATCGTCATTGTGCTAATTTTTTACGATATTAGTTAGTGCCGAAACATGTTAGCATGTCCATAAAATAATATTAATGACCCTTCATAAGGACTGTGATAATGAATCATAGAGACGAAGGTGGTTCATTGACGTCGTGCAAGAAGGATGGAGGTGGTTAAGATTTGAGAATAATTTACACTGTTTTTTTGTATATTATTCATATCAATGTATTGGGTTGGAGCAAAAATTCGTAGTACTACATCATGTTTACATATTTTAAAAAATTTTTGGTAATTATACCATTTGATGAGAATAAAATTTCAGCTTTAGGAATAGTTTTTAAATTGCAGTACAATGATTTTTAACGGAATTATGAGCAATCAAAATGTTTCAAAATTTTGAAAATATTTTTTAAAAACAATTTTAAGAACACTTTTAAGGAAAAACTTTAAGCTTTTACATTAAAAAATTTTCGTAAACTTTTTTGATTCCGTGACAGGTTTATAATGAGAAGAAAATTTCCTATTTTGCTCAGCTCGTAGTTTTCTATATGCAACAATTATTAAACTCATAGAAACTTACAAGATATAATGATCTTTCAAAAATAAAGATTTTAAGCTTTAAAATCCTTTTTTAAATTTAAATTTTATTCATTTTTAATTCATGAAGTTATACAGCTGCTTGAATTTAGAAATTTGTAGTGCTATGAATTTTTATTCCGATCTAATAAGTTATCTATTTGTCAGATGTCAAATGACTGATTTAACAGACATAATTAAGCAAGAGTACCGTCTACCTGCAGATAAAAGAGTGAATATCTCATGCAGCCAATGTGTTTTTGACATAAAAATGCAAAAACGTTGTCTTCTAAGTACGTTGTCCTTTCACGGTTTGTCACGAGGAATGACATTAAAGCTTCTATTAGTGTTCTCATAATTCCTCACAAATATTTTCGAATCAACGATTTTCAGTCCCTATCTCCAGACAGATATGTGCTTATTCCTTCTTTGAATCCATCTGTCGTCCGCAGTTTCCCCCATTTTTAATTGAATTTTTTCTCTCACGGGGGAAGTAATTTATCCTTTTTATCTCTGAGTAGAATCGCGGATTCCAATTGAAAGAAAGTTGAACTAGTGTCTTTCCCAGATGACTGGCCGGTCACTAGGGGTGCTCCGAAACACGATAAGATTAATATCTCAAAATCATTATCGGATTCGGCGTATAATATCATGCGAGAGGAATGAGCATTCATATTTATGCCAAATATGCGTCTATAATATCACATTTATATTAAATTAAAAATTAACATGTAATATCTGATATAAATGTAACTAATATCTGTGAAAAATAAATTAATCCGATATTTTTTGTCACTTTCAGAAACAAAAAAGTCTCTTGATTGAATTTCTTTAATCTTCCTTTAATAAAAAGAAAGATCAAATAAATTCAGTAAAAACGATAATTAAACAAAGATATTTTACTTTGAGTACTCATAAAAATTTCAATTTCACTCATAAATAACATTTCGAAATGCAATATTCTATTATCCACTTATTCTACATATATATTATTCTTAATCATTATTTTTAAAATACATATGATACATAACATGAAAATATATTCATCTAAAGACAATTTTCCTCCGGATATAAAGGATAAATTATTATTTTACCTCAATCTCTTCAATATTTTACATGTTATTATGGATTCAGAATTATAATCTTGCTAAATGCATTGATTACTTACTTTAGAAATAATTATCTTAACAAATGAGACAGTTTTATACATGAAGTGTGGACGATTTTTTTGGAATTCTGGATGGGCACGAGTTTGCCGCAGTTCAGTTACTGAAAACGAAAAGGGAACCGCGAATGGACTCGCGCACCGGATGAAAAATGAGCCGCAGAACAATACGAAATCGGCGAAATGAATTAAACGCGCGCGGGGGAGTCTTTTTTCCCGGACAATGGCCATTTCCACGACGTTTGCATGGAATTAGGGTGAAAAAAAGGTAAAAAGTAGTCATAGCGATGGTTATCCACTAATAAACCATGCGTTATGTCATATGAATTAAATGATTGAAAGATTTTGTTTAATTATTTTGAAAAAAAAAATCTCATTTGAAATTAAACTATACGCAGTATGTGTAAAAAATCAGATGTAAGAGAAAAGATAAAATATTTTAAATATCTTTGCATAATTATTATAACTTATTCATCGTGCCTAATTATCTAATTAATTTGTTTACTCGGAATACGTATGCTTAAATCTTTCGGGGTATGATATACTTGACTTAAGCCATTTAAGTCCTAAGCTCGTTCTATGCAAGTATGACACGCAGAGAATGAAAATCCATCTCGGCGCGCGAGTTGCGGTGTGTATCGAGAAGATTGAGGGAGTTGAGAAGGTACAATGAAGACCGTGTGAGAAGACAAAGTGGAAAAAGCTAGCGAGGAAATAATAATGGAGAAGGGACGCGGAGACGAGACGCAATAAAGCGGTAAAACAAAAAGGGAAAAAAGGTACTCCAAAGAGAGGAGCAGGAAATAAAAACGAAAGAATGAGAACTAGATTGACATAGAAGAGAGGGATAGGGAAGGAATGAATGCGGTTGTAGAGAGAATAAGGGTGGTAACGCCGGCGAGACAAGGGGCTGGAATGAAACTCGACGGAATAAGAGAAAGAGCGATGTAACAAAGCAAAGGCGAGAGCGGGTAGAAATTAAGAAATATCATATTCACAAGAGGATGGCGGGAAGCGATAAGGGGATAAAACGAGAAAAATGAGTAGCGTGAACAAACGTGTGCCGGTGCATATGCATGCAGGTGTCTCTACAAAGGATAACAAAAGAGCCGGGACGTAATGAGAGAGAAAGCAACGCGACGAAGGCACGCTATGGGAGACTGAGCTATAAGGGCAACAACGGCGGGAAAGTAGAAAGGAAATCGGTAAAATTACGTGCATAGAGATCGAGAGGAAGATGATAAGGCTGGAGCGAAGTTTGTGAAAAAGGCGCGGAGGAAGACGAAAGCACACAGAAAAGTTGTTTCGTTCTAGATGCAAAAAAGAGACGATGTTTAAGCAATAAAGAAAAGCTATAAAGTATATAAGAAAAAGTCAGTGATTTTTATCTTCAAAGATAATGATATTGGGAGCGTCTTTTAATCGCATAACTGATACTTTATATAATCTATGTGAATTTATCTTATTTACATTATTATATATTCATCTAAATGTAAATACACTTGCATGAACGGTAATTAAATACGTAATAGTACGAAACAGTACATTGCGCTATATTATACAGAACTGAAAGGATTAATTAGTATACGCCTTGGGTACATCCCGTTAGCCATAGTTAACTAGCCATGGATGCCATATAATGCTCGTTAGAAATAATAAAGAGAAAAAAAGGCTTAATTTAATTAAGGCTAATTACGTCGACTAATTTTTAACTGAAAGTTTATATGTTAAATAGTCCGTAAAAATAATTTAATGTTATAAGTAACAAAAAAAAATATTATATACCGATAATCTAAAATACGTACAAAGCAATCTATAGCATATATTTAGGCGTTAAAATTAAATTTTAATTAATCAATTTTTACATGACTATTTAAGTATATTAATGAAAAATTGATACGATTTAATTTCATTATCACAGCCGCTTTTATTCCAAAAGATATAGAAGTTGCGTGCTTTTTTTGTAAAAACGTAGACATAAAATTCGTAACAATTCTCCCTGGTTTGAAAATAGCAATAGTACGTTACAGTAGAATAATCATATATAACAAGGGCATGACAGAGATCATGCAATGGCATTACGTGAACATGCTTGTGATGTACCTGAGTGTTGTGATGTACAGAGACGTTTCGTGTGATAGAGGGGAGCAACTGAGTTCCGAGGAGTTCTTGTAAAGATATTAGGTGGCAAGATTCGAGCAAGCACGGAAACCCCATCAACTCGGTGCTCGTAAATTTTCTCGGGGAGTTACGGAAATTCCACTCGGTAGGCCTACATAAGAATATACTGTAGCCCGATCGTGCCTTCAATCCGCGACGAGACTTTCTTCCCTAGACTGCTCGATCCCTCTCTTACATGTCTTGTTTTCTTGCAAATAGAAGTAAACGCAAATGACACCCTCTCCCGAAATAAAGATGTCAGTGATTTT
Organism: Atta colombica; assembly: GCF_001594045.1. Classification (NCBI taxonomy): domain Eukaryota; kingdom Metazoa; phylum Arthropoda; class Insecta; order Hymenoptera; family Formicidae; genus Atta; species Atta colombica. The sequence continues at coordinate 599,327 of NW_017259509.1, read as the reverse complement.
AACCTCTATTCATACATTACTTTTTATTTCTCTTGAAAATTCAGTGTAGTATAATTTACTCGAAATAATAAACAAACTTTCTTATTATCTGGTAGAGCATATGTATTTCTGAATAAAAATAATTTGACAGATAAAAATAAAGTAAAATTTCAATAACATAATTTATTTTTAAAGTAATATATAAAAAAAAGTAAAAAATTAAT
>NW_017259509.1:571646-599024 GCF_001594045.1 Atta colombica | reverse complement strand
TATATATAAATAAATTATGAATATATGTATATGTAAAAATATATAATTATATACAAACTTGAATAAAATTTTATCGTTTCATGTTATCTTTATATTCAATTTTTCCAATGAATCCTGCATTAAAAAAGCATAAACGTCCACGAAATATCCAGTGCGATATGGCTGTTCGATATTCGCAGACGTATACTTTCTTCGGTTCTGAGTACGTAAAAATTATACTTCCGCAAAGTTTCGTGTTAACGTGCCGCTCAGATTGGAACTTTTCTTACGGCCCGCGGCTATGTTCAATAAGTCTTCTCTTTTCGGCTGGTAATTTTTCTCTAGTATACAGAGTGCTCCAAGTTTGCCGCACCTCTTTTCATAAATTATAAATTGATTAACTAACTCGAAAAAAAGTATTTTTCTATTGAAAATTTTATTGAGTTACATTTTCTTAGTTATATTATAATAACTGTACCGATAAATCTATAATTAAAATTCTGCTAAAGTAAATAAAATTAATTAAAGAACAAAAATTTATTTTGTTGAAATGTTATTTATTTTAAATTTTTTGCTAAAAATTTACTTTAAAAAAATGTTACAATCTTAAGAAAAAGTTAATATCAAACTGATCAAAGAATTTGTAGATGAAAGGAAATGCAATGAGAACTTGAATCACACTATGTGTATAAACACATAGACACATGCATACGCGTGAACGTATGCACATTCTCAACGATCTTCAAGAATTTCCCGTGGAAAAAGTTAGAGAGTCATCGTAGATAGACACAAAAAGATCGTCGCGAAACGACTCTTGCATTTTTTCGTGTAAAAATATTGGCTAGGCAAGCGTTGAAATATTCACACTACATGGACATTATATTCTTCATTCGCACTTTTATTCTAGTCGATAAATTACGATATCATTGTTCAGTATATAGTCATCTCTTAAGAAATCGTTATTCATGTTGCTTTACTATTCCTGTTTATCGAAAAATTATAAATGTAATATACAGAACTAAGGTAATACATTAACTAATGTAAATTAAACAAATTAAGTTAATTGACTTCATTAATTAAATCTAATTTTAATTATACATATAATAGAACATGAGAATACTATAAAATATGAGAAAACTAAAATAATATAAATTGCAATATTTGATGAAATTAATTTAAACGTTACTGATAACAATATACATTTACTAATATTTTAACAATTTTATTATTTTATATATCTCTACGTTGCATGTATGTATGCACTTCTACATTGATTTGTAGAGTAAGATATGCAATATAACTCTTTAAAGTGTAATACACGAAACTGTAATGATTGTATAGGTAATTATGTTTTGTCAATATTGTCAGTCAGTGGCTTTGAATGTTGCCAATTTGTTCATATATATCAATACCATGTTCTAACATTATAATTGGCTAGGCATAGCCTAACCTTGGTTTGACCATAGTCAAACCTTGTTTATTTGCGATATTAGACACCCATATCCCATCAATATTGATGCATTTCTGAATAAACAATTATGAGCAATGCAACCTTTCTACTGTTGTTCGATGTCAAATTGCATCGGCGGAAATGGAATCATTTTCAATATAGTTGTGCCTACAATAATATAATATACGATGCATTACAGTTATACATACGCAATTCAAATTTAATATATTAGACACTTTTGTTATAATAAATGTTTAATGTATTAAATTATAAGTAGAAATTAAATCCTAATAAAAGAATAAATCAAACAAGAAAAGAATCTTATTTTCGATCAAAGCGAACTTTTGATGCTTAATAATATCCGTATGCAAATTTACAAAAACATTTTTTTTTATAAACCAATTTGATTTGTCGGACTTGAAACACAATTATAATTAAAGTTGGAAATAACATTACAAATTATACTAATCATCAATTTCAATGATGAATGTTAATAAACATTTTAAAGCACAACAAAGAATTTATTAATTAATATCAGCTCAAGATTTGGCCGAACTGCCGATTTTTTGAGACGAGCGTCTCACTAATTCGACCTGCGAAAGTAAGATTCTTTCTCTTATTTTACATTAGAACAAGGAATGTTTTTACATGTTATTTTTGTCGATCACAATGCCATAGAAAAAGTTCATTTCTTAGTTTCGCATAAAAGTGAACCTTAAGAATCAGGAAATTATTGTTGCTACGCTTCTAGCATTTGAACTATAATATAGAAGTAAAAGAAGATGCAACTGAACAAGCAAGAACAAATTCAAAGTCGATATCGAGTGCCTTCTGTCTTCCAGTCTGAATAACATGCATTAGCCTTTCGCGAGATTAGAGAGGAATTCGAAAGAGCGAATGGCCGAAGGAGAAGGGGTAAGGGATAAAAGAAGAAGTAAAAGAAAGAAGAAGAGACGGATACCAGTAGCGAGAGAAAAAGAATCCAAAAGAAGAGATGGGACGAGCGACGAAGAGACGGAAGGACAGTACGGATTAGCATATTATTTACGCGCGACATCCCTCAGTCACAGGGGCGAGGATCCGAGAACAGAATCGGCTAAACTTTAAATCTCCTACCCGAATAATACCTCGTGCTCGGGCCACTCGGCGCGTCTCACCTCATTAAAGCGCGAGATGCCCGGGAATTCCCCGGTCGTTCGAACGCGCCACCAATGCCCGTCCACCGTTATTCCCGAGGGGTATGACGGGGCACGTACACGAGACTCCGTCACGGGACGCTGCAAGAAAGTCGCGCGTTCATTTCAAGTCTAATTTACCGTGCGGAAATCATGGTGAATGTCATTATATAGCGATGTATATGTGGCTGCAGTCGCGGTGTTACGTAGCCGACAGATGAGCGAATGGTTGAAATGTGGAGCGGAGAATTCTGGGATCGAAGTGGAGTACAGGAATCGAGGAATTAACGTTTCGCCTGTGCCTAACGAGGTAAATAGGATTATAACGTGCGATATCGATTGCTCGATAGTTACACCACGAATGCTATGTGCAACAGGATGTATGATCTGTGGAAACAGGAAGATGGACGAACGCAACAACATGAAGGATTGTAATAACAAGCATTAGTTGTTTGTCAGAAATGACTTCTTCACAAAAAATGATTACTTTTTTCTTCTGACGCGTTTAATTAAAGTCAATTTTTCTTTAGCACGATATTAATTAAGCATTAGTATTATAGTTTCAAGTATCACAAGTAATGAAATATTTAAAAAATATAAGTAATGTCTCGTTTTAAGTTCACTATTTCTAATTCGCGTCAAAATTCAGGACAGAATTCTATTTATATTTTTATATACTATGTAACACAAAAACTTTTAAAAAACCAAAATATTTATATATTATATATATTAAAATATACGTATGTACATCAAAACACACAGTATACGTATAAAATTAAAAACAAAATACAATTTTTAAATATAGCACAAATTATAAGTTATTCATGTAACCTTTAGGTAATTTTTACTTTTAACATTTTTATTTATACGATTAGACATAATGTTGAAGTTTCAATGCTCAGTTTCACATCCACTGCAAATATATGCACACACTAGTCACTATCACTTTACTTAATTTAATTAAAATGGATTTAATTTCATTTGCCTCTAAGTAATTTCGACCAAAATAAACTATCCTGATAGAAAAATATGTCTTACATTAGTATAAAATAACTGATTCGATTACCAAACAAAAATTAGAACAGAATATGAAATATATACATATGGCAGCTTCATTACTGCAGAATACAAGCGTATAAAGTGCATTAAGACAAAGACATGTGAATAATTTCAAATCGTTCGTTTTCCTGCTTCGTTACATGTCAGGTTATATTAACACAGTGCTTTATTTAGATCTTAATGACGAACAATTACCATGTAACGATCTTGGCAAAGCACAAATGGTACCCCAACACCACGTAAAATACCGTGCTGTAGTTATAACGTATAAGCGTAAAAGATTTACATATAACGCATTAATTGATAATGGTCAATACTCGACACTTTCCACTAAAATATCGCTAAAATATCGCTTGACAAAAGAACACGAAAGCTATTAGAATTGAGAAAAAGTGTGAACTAAAAAAAAAGTATAAGAACACTTAATCTGAAGAGAAAGCAACTGTATATACGACGTACTCGAAAAGACAGTTTATCGCCACTCTGAAACTTCTTACCACTCCTGTAGGTACTAACGAAAAAGCTTGGTGTGATGTGAGCTTAACTTTCGCATTAAGGGTCGCTGCGTCAAGAGTACACGTGCGCTCCTAATTAATCCAGAACAGGTCTTCCGACGAGCTGCAATCATATTAATCGTCGTCCTCCGCCCCGAAACCTGAGCAGCGTGACGCACTTTATATTTAGCCGCCAAATTACGGTAAACAATTACGGTTTAATACCACCGGCGATCGAGCAATTATTGTAAAAGCTAGGTCGCTATCAATCACCACCACGGCTGATAACGCCCGATAACGACGTTCCGTTTCGAAAGGTCGAGCCACACCTATCATTGCATCGTCCGTTATTTACCTTTCTAAAAAGGAATTATTTAGTTATTCAAGATAAACGATTAACATCCGATATATTTCCAAACGTGATGAACGACGAAATTATAAAGCTTCGCATGTTTGAACGCATTGGAAGCTCATAATTACGATCGAACAATTTACCGCATTGAGATCAATAATTAAATTACTTTGCAAGTTTTAAATTTACTTATAAAATTGCATGGCATGAATAGTATTTTTAATAGAATATTATACCTCTGAAAATTACTTCGTGTTAATTAAGTCCGAACTATGGAAAATAATTCTATGGAGGAAACAAATAATTTGCAATCTGTAATCATTAGTACTTGGCTATTGCATTTATTTATAAATAATGCTGTTTACAAGATACTAATATTACAAAATATTATACTTAACGGCATACAAATTTAACATATTATTGTATAATTGGAGAAAAATAAACGAGAGAGTAACCGCTAGCTGAAATATTGTCCCACAAATTACATGATTTCATTTGATTTCATCTGATGACAAATAATTTTCTTCACTATAAATATAATGAAGTCATTTGGTAAAATAATTGATTTTATCTAATATCACGCAATTATTTCTCATAGTTGCATATGTAATTATCGGATTATCGGGATTATTAAATTGGGATTTCATATAAATTTTATAATGATTTCGAGAACTCTGTCTCATGATTACATTAAATGATTACTCTCTCGAAAATAAATTAAAGACATATATATATTTAAGTAAGTATGCAAAAATCGCTTTGTAAGGATATATAGTAAATGGTAAATGTAAGCAAACAAATACAGTGCGGTTATATTATATTGCCGTAAGTCTCAAATCCCCTGAAATATTCTGAACGTTGATGTCTTTCAGGATTTCGGGTCTGGCGGATTTGGAATTCACATTCAAAGTTGTATTGTAAATATCATGAATGATGTTATAAATCCGAAAAGAATTCTGTGAGAAAGAGAGAGAGAGAGAGAGAGAGAGAGAGAGAGAGAAGAAATTTATGAAAACTGCTTTGTACTGGAGGTTTTTCAAATTTACGACACGGTCAATTATGTCAGCAGGGGCAATGTGCATCGATGAGTATTTTACATTTCACACTTCTGTATCGCCATGTCAAGTTTTTGTGGTTTTATGTTACGCGAGAAAAATCGAAATTATTAAAAGCGTGGCATCGATCACGAGACCTGTTGATAGGTAGCCTATATGTATGCATCCGTGTATATTGAGTGTCTTTGATAAATTGCGTCAACTTCTATAGGTGTATTCTATGTAAACGTTTAAACGAACTGCCAGTAACACAATGGAGCTAAAGAAAATATAGACATAATTAAATCTTTGAAACATTTAAAATATTTTACTAATAAAAATTAAATAAAAAAGATATAACTCTCTTTCCAGATTTTTATTTTCTACTTTATTAAAAAGACTTTATAAAGTGTCTTAAGTTAATTTTACTTCTTTACTTCTGAGTAAAGATTAATTAATCACTCCATGTTCTGAATATAAAAAAAATTCTAAACATAAGTATAAAATGCTCTTTAAATTTTTGATATATTACTAAACATTTTACTATCTCGGATATTAAGGTCGAGATCGATACAGATATCGCAGAAATTTTACAAAGTCTAGAACGTGAACGAAAAGAGTAGACTGCTGCGAATTTGCCGGACTTACATTTTCGTTTGCTACGACAGAGTCACATATTGCTCGCTATTGTTTCATTACTGAATACATGTTGCCCGTCACAACGCGATTGCTTCGCTTTAATATCGCGGCTTAATATTCAAAGCTTGCGCTACACTCGACTCACGCGAGCCATCCGCTCGCAGCCAAGCAAGTCGAAATGGTATTTATGTCCTCGTTGCGACGATATTTCCACCTCCTTCACGTTCCATGTTGCCCCATTGGGTAATGGAACATATTCCGAGGCGCGACGCTTCGCGGATGATTCCAAGATAGAAACGCTGAACCGAGCGCTTTTTTCGAAATGTAGTTTCATCTGCGCCATTTTTATCCTGTTTTGAAGGCAGCATTTCGCTACGCATCTCAATGCACCAGTTCCATCTTATTCGAAACATCTTATACCGTCTTATTTTCTGCAGCTGCAAGTCGATTATCTCAAGATATACGGCATTTCCATTCCACTGCACTCCTATTATTTGCAATAACCTCTTTTTCTATTACGTTCATAAATTACGATCGGCGAAATTAGTTTCAAATATGTTTAATACAATTTCACCGCTACCTTGTTTCGCGGAGATGTGCTTTTTATCTTCAAATGAGATAATTGATAATTATAGCTGATGTCAAAAAAAATAAGTAAAGAATCAGACAGAATTGAAGAAACTTTTATAGACAATCTCGCCTCGATTAAATTAAATAAGTGATAAAATTATTATAAGCAGATGTTCTCAACGTCTCAGGATTAATAACATTATTATTAACATTATTATTTTATTTTTTATTAAATGATTTATTCATTTAATGCAAATATAATCAATAAATATAATAATCAATAAATACAACAGATCTCACGAAAATATTTGATATAACCGTTTTATTGTTAATTCCAAAATTATTTAACTTTTTATTTCGATATTGAACGAAATTCGAAATCCGGTTTCGAGGATTCGTCGAAAAGTTTTGGAAAGTAGACGAATTTTCCCGAAATCCCGAGCGCGTGAGTGGCCAGTTTAAGTGGACTGTGCCCATACGAGCGCATGTATATTCGAGCAGGATTCAGGAACGATTCGATTCGACTTTATGCAGTCGACATATCGCTGTTGCATAAAAATTTTAACGGAAGCCGCATACGATAATGAATTTTCGATGCCTCGAATCGAAATGCGGTGTCAAAGTGATCCGTTTATCGTTTTAATATTTTTAAAAGTAAGATTCTGAACACGAAGAATGTTCCCTGTGTTAAAGACTACTTTTATGATTTGTAGCACGATCGATACGAGGTTCGAGTTCCAGTGTATTGGAATAATAAACAGAAAAGTACCAGAGATGGGTCGACCCAAAGGGAAAACAGTCCAGATAGGAGAGCTATGATTGCACTTTCAGACAGAAGTTACAAACTGAGTTCGGTCCGACTGAATATTAATACACTATACACACCGCACAAATCTATTCTTATTCGTATATTAGATATTCTTTAGAGAAAATCCAATTAAATCCATACTTTGTATTTTTAAATATCTACATAATTTTTAAATAATTTCTTTCTAACGTATTTTATGATAATGTATAAAAAGCATTGGACAAAAATAGTTCACACATACATTGTATTAAAATTAAAATAATTTAATTTATATCACTGCACATTTTATATTCTTACTTACTTCAAATTATACTGAATTTCAGTTATTTTTAATCATTTCTATAAGTCATCACTGCTCCTACTCAATATGTTGTTAATTTAATTAAAACATTAAGTAAACAATTTAACTCAAGAAAATGTCTCAAATTTGACTCTATTTTAGTTTGTTATTAAATGTATACATTAATATGGACATTGTTTACGTTGAAATCACAGAAATGTTTGATTTCTATCTTGACAAAAATAACAAAATGTTATTTAACTTAAAAAACTAAATCATCATTGCTCCTTTTCATATCTAACAATATGTTGTTCGTAAACAGGTGTAAATTGGAGATAAAGAAATATAATTATCTAATTACATCAGCGAAATAATTAAAAGTATTCCATAATATCTGCATTATAAAGAAATTAACAAATATGATAATAAGTTTATAATCCAGCTTACTAACAATAATTTATAGATAAAAATATACTTTAAATTATTTTTATTTATTAAAAAGTTATTATTTCTCAAAAAAAATATAATGGCGATAAAAAGATGAGTATTGTAATTAATATAATTATCAATAGTAACAAAGATCTCATTTTATCTTATTTCATTCATGCTTTCTAAAATAAATCCAAGTTACAAATAGCTTCTTGTTACGGAGATACAAAGAAGAATGCATTTTCTCTTCGATCACTTTTCTAATTCGCGAAATCATTCGATCGAAGGGAGACTCGGTGGCCGTTATCGGCCAGCATTGAATCACCCTGCGGTTGGCGGAGTCACGCTGAATCGCGATAATTCGTCGCGGGTAACCACGGTGGATCGGGTCGCCAGGATAGAGACAGTGGAAACGTCATCGCTATGTCGTAAGGATAGAGGTGGATGGAGAATATGGCTCACTCCACTTTGGTCTATTCTAGGAGAGCTCGTAGAGATAAGCCACCGCCCTGATACCTACGTCGAACATGATGGCAGATGTATACAGATATACATTCTCGCACACATACAAGCTTTTATATGAATAATATGCACCCAAGGATAGGTGCATGCACGCACGAAAGGGACAAGTCCTTGTCAATCCTTCCGATATTCCATTGGGATTTTCTGAAGAAGTGCGAGATGTATTCTTAACTGACATGGCAATACTGTCTCGAGTCAACGGTCGGTTTGCATAAGTCCTTTGAGCGATACATAATACATGACTAGGAAAATGCGTTTCGAAATATATATGTTGTATGTTATACTGTTAGATCAAACATTGATTTCTCCAGATTTCTTTTGAAATCTGTTACATTTATATAAAACTTTTCCGATATTGAAATTTATGTTTATAACAAAATACACACAGAAAAATATCAATCTACTGCTAAGAAAAGTAATTACTCAATTAATTTTTGTTCTTTTAAGTAACGATTATCTTTAACAAAGATAGTTTCTGTTTCAGATGAACTAATGATAGATTTGGGGATATATTTTTAAAATACTTAAAATAAGTAATTATTACTTGCACAGAGTAATTATTACTTGTGTATTTTTCTGTGTGAAGATATCAGAAATATATATCTATTATAGTATATTGTTAAGCATAAAAATTTAATTCGGAAATAATTGAAATTATTCATTTAAGAATTTAATAAAAATGATTTGCTGAATTTTTTTTTAATTAATTAATACATCAACTTTTTGTGAAAAAAATTCTATTTTCTAATAGCGGTTATCTAATAAATATATTTACGGATTAGAAGATCCGTAAAATCCGTGAAAGTTTGATAAATATATTTACAAAGTAGGAATAAGTATTTTAGCATTTAACGTACTTTAGCATTTAATGTACTTCGAATCAAATCTATTATCGCGTTTTTATAATATTTAGAATTTACTATAAATTGTAGATACTACGGCAATGACTGTAGCATTCTCGTGTGATTCGGAGAATGCAAAATGCACCTTACATTGTTGAACCAATGACTAGCGATCCAAGATACAAATACAACACAACACGTATCATCTCGAAGCGCTCAGGGACGTAGATACGTTGCCGCACGATGTCGATACAATATTCATGCACAGTGTAAAGAACCCTTCACTGTTCTCCTCCTATTTTTGATGAAATCGTTTGAACAAAATTTCACAACGTTATTTACATACATTCGATGGAAGTTTGGATCATCTGTCTATAAAAATTTACATTTGACACGCTTGAACAGAGCGGTTTAATAGAAAGGCAAATTTATATTCCATAAACAATGCAGATGATTTTAGATTTGAAAATGATTTATTTGTGAGCATCAATTTTATGCAACACATATCTGTCTGGTGTCAATATAAAAAAAAGACAATGTCATGTCAGAGACACTCTTTGTACATTTTTTTACTCGTGCAATGTGATCTATCATATTATTCTAAACATGAATACGTAAAAATTGTTCCTTTTTTTAGACCGCTCTGTATTATTCGGATGTTGATTTATTTAAGACTTTCTGATCAAACGATTAAACATGACAGAAAAACAATTACTGTGAAAAACGAACAACAGAAAAGAAACATCTGTATTCTCACATGCTTCTACAAATTCCACAGAGTTTAATTCTTATTTATTTTTTCTTGAAATTGGAATTTATATTTATTGCGTATCAGATCTTCTTGTTTACTTATTTATTTAGGGAAGAAGTGAATTTCCATTTGAGAAAAGGGGAACGATAAACAAAACTATATATGTTTCATGTAGAACGCATAGATACTGTTCGTCTTCAAATGCGCGTATATACTTTAGTTTGAGTTATTTTTATTTTTGCGGGAATCTGTGCAAAACCTTCTCACGCGCACGAATCTTTCTACATTTAATATTTTAAACCCCAAGTGACACGAATGCCAAAGTGCTATGGGATACAATCCCTATTTCGGAATAGAATAATAAAGAAGTCCTACGTTTGATATCTATTTGACAATATTTAGGTCAGCCAAAATGCATATTTCACATATACATATAAATACTTCCTTCATTTTCTCTCTATCTATTCATTTTCTTCAAATTACTTCAGTAATCCTTTTCAGTAATCTTTTCTCGTAATGCGAAGACAGAAATAACCTGATCACGCCATCACGCCAGTGACATGTATCCCTTGGAATCTTGAAGATTATTTCTATGCGTGAGCGTGATAAATAAATCTGCTATTGACTTTTGCCGCGACACTCGCTTACTTTCTTCCGTCACCTCATGCCTCCTTCGCAATCTCTGACTTTGAGAATCATATGTTTTATAAAATGTGATAAGATTACACCGACATTCATTTCCTTAGCTATAAGTTCCAAGTAATCAATTTACATCAATTTACAGCATCAATTGTGTAATTTTCAATTTAATTTCATTTATCTCATACAAAGATCACGCATGCAGTAAATAGTTAAACACAGTATATATATCAATTAACAAACACAGTATAATCAATTTATGTTAAAATTTAATTGACTAGAATTTTTATATTGCATAGGCTGCTTAAATCGATTATTACAAGCAAGACTGAATCTCAACGCCATAATACGTCAAAGTTAGATTTCGTCAGAGCTTTGGGTATCAGAACTGACGCCGTGTAGTACATTTCATGAATAATTTTATTTGTCAAGCTTCTTAAAAGATTTGCTGCGCACGTCAGTTTCAAGCCTAGTTTACGAAAGTTTTACGGTGATAATTCAAGACTAGAACATTTTTGATATATCGAGGATTCTTGAAATATTCTAAATTTATAAAACTAAAAGTGAAGACTTTGAACTTCTTTATCGATTATTTCCTCAAAATACTTCTTGTAATTCTAATCTAACAGTTTTTTTTGTAAATATCCGATTAAATGACAATATTGTTTTACAAATAGTGCGCTTTGGCCATTATTTTCTTCCACTGTGTATAGTTAAATTAAAATTGAAAGAACATAAAATAAAAAATATCTTTCTTTAAACACATATGTATATAAAATATAAATTTTCTATAAGTATATGTAAAATCTTAATTACCACAACTATGTAGACCAATTTCGCAGTGTATTATTTTTTTAAATCAATATTTTCAACAATTCACGTCGTCCATAAATATTTTTATCAGTTTTTAAATAATTTTAAGTCTTCCAAAATTATAAGTCTTTGTTACAATTAATTCTATCTATCAAGTTTCTTTCAAGTGTGAATCAAGACCAAGTTCATTTCCTAATCAAATGTGTTGGCATTTTCATTGGACTAAGCTTCAAAGTCAAATTCAACTCTTTAATTCCCTGTACTTTACGTTTCCTTCAAACCGCGAAAGTCGGAAGTGTCTTCAAACCACTCGTTTTACTTCCCCGCGGCATTGTCATGGTCAAAGTACCGAGCATGCGAAAGCGACTGTGCACCTGCCAACCTTTCTGTAGATTTTCAAGGCAACACCGGATATAATCACACGCGACTTTACGATTCTCGTATAACTGTTACGATTCGTACACGCTTCTTGGAAATGCGTTCTGCTTTCTGCTTTCTGCTTTCTTCTCTTTAACCGACATAAATTTTAGTTGAGAAAAAAATTGCCGTATTGTTAATATGCTTTATATGCATGAAAATCGACGTGCATTAATTTTAATCGATCAAAATCATGAACGCATTATCTTTAATGGATATTTATGATGCACGTTACATGTTTAAATTTAGTATAAAATAAGACATCAAGATGTCATTCTCGATGGTGCATTGAATTCATCTTGAAGATCCTTACAATATTATGGAAAAAAATGGATGGCGTTTTAAAAATTCAAGATAACTCTAATTATTTATTTAAAAAATTTTTTAACGCATTGTAGTCTGCATGAAACAGATAAATGTTTACTTTTCAATCTTTTCTTTTAAGGGGAAGATTGTCTATATTACCGACTAAATGCAATAATTTTTGTACAATTTTTTTTCTTATTTATAAATTTGAAAATCATTTTCCAGGATTAAAACATATGCATCAATAAGTGTGAAATGAAGTTTATGTTGAAAATGAAAAAAATTACGTAAATTGAGATCTTTTTTACTATTTCTTAGTCCAATATGGCGTTATAGTTGTCAATATTATAATAATATTTGCTTGATATCAAAACTTTGCAAGCTATAGGAGAAACCGAGGTTAATAGACTCATTTTTCAGTTTCGAATTTTTATAAACGAAACTTATCGAAAAAATGAATTCTACACCAATTACTGCATACAATACATTTGACCATTTAATAATATTTTAATAATAAGGGGAACTGACTAATATGGAAAAAAAATGCATTTTTCTAATGCATTCTGATTCAACTAGCCTCGGAACCGACTAAGATTATTAAAATAAAAATTAATGCATTTTAAGCTACATCTTTGGCATATTAATAAGACTTTTAAATAAAAATATATTTTAAACACGAACATTCGCTTCGCAGGGCAATGATTCTTTTTGTTCATCGTGCAAAAACACGTCGAATGAGCCTAATTTTCGAGAGATTGGACATGAGAGATTGGACTAAACTTATAACATTTACCACTGAGGAAAATCTCTTTAAAGGAATAATTTTGAATAAGTACTGTAAGAGTCGTCACTAAATTAGTACAGTTCCATGCTGTGGTTAGTCTACTGTCCACACACACACACACACACACACGCGTGCGCGCGCGCGCACGCACGCATGCACGCATGCACGCACGCACGACATACGCACGCATACATCCGTTTATTTTTTTAAAAACATTAACAATATAACAAAGGCACATAAACAAAAAAAAATCTATTTTATATTGAGTAAGAACTACACTTACTAGCTAAGTAGAAATCAAATATCTCATATATGATTATAAAACAAAAACTTTAAGAATAAAAATATTTACTTAGATATTTACTTAGGTATTTATTTACTTACGATTTTTTAAAATTGTGATAACTTCTATCATAGATGTGTTCGCAACAAGATATTTCAGTAGATGTTAACAGCAATCGTTGCTGCGTGCTCAGACACGTTTACGCGTGTCTCGCATGTTTTGTTTTTAATGTAGCCTCGATTATTCTATTTATTCCTATAGTCAACTGATCCCGATTTCCCCTACTTACGAAATTGTAGTACAGACACATAGTTCGCACGTATTAACATCGAGTTCTTGGAATTAGACAGACATTTTATCTACTATGTATCATTTGCGTGAAATATTGTGTATATAAGAGATATGTTGATATGCTATAAAATAGCGATTTTTAGTAACTTTGTCGGGATTCCTTTTAGAATCCCTTTAACTGGCAAAATCTTTTCTTTTAGTACTTAAAAAAACATGTGGACCGTTACGCTCTGTATATAGAAAGTTATAAAAAATTATTGTGGCGATTGCGTTGTCGTAATTTCACATTGAAATACTATGAATTCGGCTAAGTATTAAGAAATTTCGACGGACATATAAATAACCGTGCAAACAAAGGAATCAGCTGTTGGAGATACGTAACATATACATAACGTGCATTCCGAGTTACGCATGAAGCGCATGATGTTATTTGTCTTTGTTGTTTACCAATTAATAAGAAGAATAAATCGATACATCATGCATTTTATGCGTAACTCGGAACGCACCTACAGATACGCGACATATAACAACATCGTTTGTACCGATAATGAGATGCTATTTATTTAGACAGGCCGTTTAAACGCTCGAATATTTTTTGCAGATTACAAGAAGAACTATATATCTCTGCTGTATCATCAGCGAACACAATATACGCTAGAAATGCTTTATAAGTTCTAGTTCTTAAAATTCGATTCATATAATGATCAGAAAATTTATAACTTATACTCCTGCGTTTAAACAAAACCATTCTCAATAATTGTAGATAACAAGGACGAACAATAATAATATTTCATGAAAAATTTGAAAAAGATACGATCGAAGGATTGCGAAGTCGAAGAGTCATACAATTGTCGCCGTTGCAAAAAGACATACCAAAAAAATAAAGTAGTCAGTTTGTAGAGATGCTTCTTCTTTAATCAACGATCTATCCCGCGGTATCCACGCAATAAACTCCAACTCACTCCAAACTATAACAAAGATCAAGATTTTCTCATGTACAATTATGCGAAATTATAATGAATAAGAGCTGATTACAGTTAGTTAATTACATCAAGTAAATCAACGAACACGTCAACAGAATAGGAACTACATAGAGCATACATGAAGAAAATGCGCTTCTCACAGATTTCTCTTCGCACGTTATATCGTTGTGAAATTCTTCTTGTCGTTCCGCGAAATATTGTTGGGCGTTAACGGTGACATGCTGCTTTAGCGTAAATTGGACTTTAACGTCTGATTCCTAACGTCCGTTTCGGTCCGTGTTGTCACTTGCGTTTTAACTTTTACTATGTTCGGAAAATGCGGGAAACTCGTCGCGTCCCAAAAGATTACTGTCCTCCGACGAATTTGCTCCGAGAAAGAATACCTTCGAATAGAAATCTTTGAATCAAATTTATTTAAGAAAGTTATCGCTATCAACAAATATACTTAAATAAAAGTTGATTGATATATCACAAATCACGTTTATTTCTGCTAAGGAAATTTTGATTTGCAGCTAATTAACAAATCTATAGATTTAAGAGTGTACATATCATAATTAAAGCAGGTACATAGTACTGAAATTAAAGCTGACCGCGACGTAAATCATACATTAATTTTCGTTAAAGAAATCTGGATTTGTAGTTAATTAAAAAATCTATAGATTTAAGAATATATATATCATAATCGAATCACACATGTAGTGCTGAAATGAAAGCTGACTGCAACGTAAATTATATTTATTTTCACTAAGAATCTTCCGATTTGTAGCTTAATTAAAAATCTATAGATAACAGAAAGAATGAGAAATACGCTACATCCTGTGTATCTTATTTACATTTCGTTAAATTGTTAGTTTAAATCCTTCGTTCATTTACAACATTGTAACATGTTTTTTATATTAAGGGGATTTTTACTACGACACGATAAATTTCTCTCTTTCTCTGTCTCTCTGCTTTTTTGTCGGACCATCGTTACGAAACGTGGAAGACCGCGTTTATCTTCCACGTCGGCGGCGACCGCGTTAAACTCGCGTCCCTGAGAGCTTATACAAACATGCGAGGGGAACAAGATATCAAGCAGGATATACGTCGCGCTTTTCCCACCCTCGCGGCCTCGTAGGATAGAAGTCAACGAGTAAACTTCAAACGTATCGCCGGCTGTTAGCCAACGGATGAAATTGTCTTGCGCGGTTGTGGGCCGATTAGGTCTCGTCTTCTCGCGATGGCAAATGTTATCTATTTAATTTCCTTTTCTCGAGCCTGAGACAAGATCTCCTATCTAGGAGGTTTGTTCAACTTCCCAGAAGGGTCGACAGATATTTTCGCTTCCGTTCTCCGCGATCTCGCGGAGAGAATTAGACGCTCACGGTTATCTTGCCGAAAATTTGCAAGTGCACGGCTGTGTTTTAATAATGTCATGACCGGATACGACACGCGCCACAATAAATGCTATTCTTTTATTCGAAATAAACGTCCATCGATTTTCTCAAAAAGGATTTTGTCACAGGTAATTATTCAATGTTTGTTTTCTGTAGAGATGATTGAGTTTGCTGTAGTTAATAAAGACTAACAGCTTTTCCGATATTTGCTTATGAAAACGTATGGTGGAATCGATTTAATCGGTCGGTTGATATTCCACGAGCATATGCACGCTCATCGATGGGCACACGTATAGTTTCCGATATTCATTTTGCAAAGATGCAGATCAGGCGCTATTGGCTCTGGCGAAACATTCAATTTTTCCGAGAAAGTCGACGAACGGTCTTCTCTCTCTTGAATATTCGTTCTTTACTTGGAAAAATCCAAATCTTCCACACACATTCAGCGTAATTTGTTTGAGGCACACATAGATTTTCTAGTCTTGTTTTATTAAGTTCTTGTCGGTGATAAAATTTTGAGCCAGACGTTTAATTTTCGTGATTCTACGAGTGTAATATTTATTCATTTAACATTAAATTCCTATATAAAACTATCTCAAATATTTACTTCTTTATTATTCGTTTTTATTTATCTTATCGTTATGGCAAGATATATTTTAATATAGCTGAATTGTCAAAAAAGATATCAAGTATCATTTTCATCTTTTTTGGTCAGCTTATTAAATATATAGAATCCCTCGAAAAATAGCGCTTTACAATTGATAAAAAATGTTTCGTATAATCCTTCTGAAAAAAGATTTTGCATATCAAAATGACATTACAAACTAGTTTTTTAAAATATAAGTTTTTTAAAATAACATAAAATAACAATTAAATAAGATAAAGATATCAAGTTTCGAGACTTTAATGAATTTAATAATGTAAATTTAATAATATTCACCGAATATTCAAATGTCATATCACACAACAGTAATCGAAAAAGTAAATCTTTTTTTTGCACACAAACACTTTATTTTATTATATCTATAAACATGAAAAAAAGACAACATATTTTGTTCCGTTAATTTTGTTCAGTTAAAGAAATTTAATGTTAACTTAAAGATAACACAAATTAAATTAAACAATTATCTTTTATTTAAAAAATTAAGTATCAGAGAAAAATCAAACATAAATTAAAAATGAGTAATTTAAACGTAACTTTGTTGTCAGTATAACTCAGCTTGAACAAATACATTTCAGCACATGGCAGCATATGTGAAGTATTCGCACAAAGAAGCATGCGGGAAAGCGTGATTTACTTTATAACTGGGAATGATACCGGGCGGAATGTAATACGATGTCCGAGTCACTATTGTGATAAGTTAATCACGAGTCGGAGAGTGTAGAATTCCAAGGGTAAATTTTCCAGCAGGTATGAAAGTGCTGCCGGATGCGAACACAGGCGTGTTTACTCTCAGAGTTTGCGACTTGATAATACGCCATTGGCTTGTTATAACACTGAGCCGAGGTGCATCACGACGACTCTCGAGAAATGTCCCATTGCAATAAGATAGCTTCAACCTCCATGGCCTTCGGATTTGTGAAGCTATTCTTAGCTGCAAACAAAGCTGGGAAAATTTGGCAAAAGCTGAGAGAAAAATATCTCCTGTAATTAAATTAAATAGGATGCTTTGATTGTATATGTCGATATGATGTGGCACATTAGATGTCAAAATTGAAGATTACATACGAAAAAAGGAATTGTTATAAGTAATATCATTATCTTTAATTAATATTTAAAAAAAGGAATTATTTCAAGTAATATTAATATCTATAATACTTTTGATTTTTTTATTAAATGATATCTAAAATATTAAAAAAAGATAAAATTATTTTTAACGATATTTTCTGAAGCATCATAGAAGATGAATTAAACTTCTCAGGAAGATCAAGGTTATCAGAATTTCTTTCGGTGCAGTGGGATAATAAAGTTTTGGTAGCGCAAGTGACAGGTGTTTTTCGTAATAATACTAAAGAGTTATAACGTTACCGTTAAGTTCAATTGATTGTTCTTTGACGTCTCAAGAAGATCGCTAAGCTGAGCTATCTTTCGGAATTAGTTTCCTCTTCCGCGAGTTTCAACGTAATCGCGGATATTATTTTCCCCGGCAGTTCGGAATATTATTTAAATTGGAATTACTTTTCTCATTATAACCCAGCCAAGGGGAAAATCCCTTTTCCCGCCGACTTTACTTTTGCTATTCTCGCCGTGGGAGAAAAATTTTATCCACGACAAGTGACAACGCGATGGCGGACCTTCCATTCTTTGGCGTGTTTCACAATTTTGGTTTTTTACTAATCCTCGACTTTGTTCGATCACTTTTTGCCAATAGACGATGTAATTCGATAATATATTCAGCTGAATTGTGATAATAATCGTATTTCTGCTAAAGAAACTTACAATTAGTAGATAATTCAAACCAATCATAAAATATAATACAATTTAATAAATAATTTTTTAAAGTCTACTGAATTTTATATTTATGTATCTGACAAATCAATAAAATATGAGATTTCACACTTAATTTTTATTTTAATTTGAAATAATTTATGAATGTTATAAATGTATAATGTCTCATAGAAAGAGAAAGAGTGGAGAAAAAGAGGAGAAGAAAAAAGAAAATAAAGAGAATTTATTGTAAAAGCAAAATTATTTTCAGATACGATAAAGATATTATTACATACTTTCTATCAAACTTTATTTTATAATGACTTTTGTAATTATTTTAATAATTACAATTATACAAGTATACGAATCTACTAAATTAAATTTACGAAATTATTATCAAAATATTTAATATTAGTTAATTTATCAAAATTAAATCAAAATTATATCAAAAAGAACAAAAAACAGAATATTTGGCGTTTATTTCAAGATACATTTGGTTGCACAACATGCATGCAACCGTTTATTTATGAGAAGTACATCGTGCTCTGCCACTGCGTATACAAAGCCGCGTTACTATTCGTACGCCAACATTCGAGCAAGATGGTACCAATGTGAACCATCGTATAGTTTCGTATTATCTCTCGAAATGGAATATTAAACATTTATTTCGGGAGTAACATTCAAATTAGGAATACACCGGATATCCGGGAAGCATTGCCGGCTATTTGATTTCGGGAATATATCCGATCGAAAGTTTATATTGAAATGACATGTATAATCGTACGAATATCTGAAATCTTCACTGATACATTTTTTTAGAAAGATAATACCAGATATTTGACAAATATCCGGTATCTGATTCTAAGCGTTTTCTCTTGGGATACACTGAATGTAATCTCGCACCAGTTGCGTGTAAGTGCTGCATCAATGCTGCACTACAAAAGTGTACATACACTATGATGTATACTACTTCATACTATCGTGTTTAATTCTGCTGCCGGTTGACTTTCATTTCCAAATTTTTAATGTCACACTGACTCTACACCATCTCTTTGAGATCGTAGCAAAAAACCTTACTTCATGCATAAAATTTGCATTACACTATAGTCACGAAAACACTTTACACTGAATGAATTTCTACATTGTCTGAGTGTTACACTAGTGGGCAGCAAGAAAACACTATAAATGACAATAAAAGTTTTTAAGTTATTATGTCCTACCGACTGTATAAGTAAAATTTTCTGTTTTTCTCTTACTATCCCACGCTACAGTTCCTTTTGCTATTTGATTTTACATCGTCTGTATAAAATATTTATTAATTTAAATTATTTTGCATGAATATTCCATATAGAAACTTATTAGGATAACATTAGGATATTAGAATATTAGGATAACATTTAGATAATCGTATTACTCACTATCACTCTGTACCGGCGTGTGCGTTGGTTAGCGCGAGCTAATCAGATCACTCGCGAGGCGCGTGCCGCGTGCCAATGCCACGTTGAAATTCTCGGAAGAGATAACTCTGTCTGGAGACAAGAAACTTATTCCCACGAGCCGAGGCTTTTATCACATTGTAAGTTGTTATTTTGCAATAAAAATCATCATGATTCAGTTTGATGTTTCAATCTTTTGTAATTGCTTGAAACGAGCGTTTCTGCGGACAAATCACGGCCTGCGACGCGCGTGTCGCTCGTCATTGAATTCACGAACGAAATCTCGTTCATACGATAAAGCTCTTATTATTTTGCAATTTTATGTTACGCTCATCACATTTTTGTTTAATTTCGCTATTTTTGGTGTCGTGATTACTTTATACAAGCCCGAAATATATATCAGTAAACACGAGTATCTTTCCAATCGCATCTTTCGCGAGGCGCCTGACGCGCGCCGACCAATCAAAATTCTAGGAAAAAGCGACTCGGCTAAAATGAAAAATTTGCAAAATGAATCAATTAATAACTTCGTAGCCTCATTAATTTATGGGAAATCAATTCGATTTTGAATTAACATAAATTTAGTCACTTCCATACCAAATTCTAGCTTGATACGACTGATATTTCTATGGGAAATTTAAGTCTAAATTCGGCAATGTATTTGTCGATTCCTGGAAAACAGAGTCCCCCTCTTTCCTCTCGAATCGCGAGCATCACTAATCTATGCCTATATAAGCGCAGCGAAAATCGTCAAATCGATCATTGTGATTCATTTCGGATCCATATCCAGATCAGGACACTTTGTTGAAGATCAAGCAGGATACGAGCAAGAAGCTTGAAATATTTCAAAATATAATAAGAATTTTTGAATTTTTTTATGCATGTTTTTGTTTTCTTTGTCTTTTTCTTCTATATGCCCAATGGGCTGACTGCGCTTGTAGGAGCTCAGTCCTTCCTTTCGCAGTCCCACTCTAGTAAATCCACATTGATTTCTCGTCAAATATTTGCAAATGGCCGCGTCAATAAATTAATTTTTGTCTTTTCGTAGAATGACTAAAAGAGAAAATCGCGCTGGTAGACGAGTGCAAGTAAGGGCTGTATAAAAATTTATAGCTTATAAATTGATAGCTTCCAAGGAGTTCGATCCTTCTGTCTTCCCTCGAAACTTCTTAGAATCCACATCACGGCCCTGCCACTCACGGCTTCTTTCTCCAGGGCTTTGTTTAATCTTACATGGACCTAAGTCAACGAGGAATCTCGCGTGGGTTCTCTCTATCCCACAGGGATACAGATGCAGCAACCTCTCCACCCTGTAGCGTGAAGGCCGACCCATACGCTCCATGTTGCTAAAGTATGCGCTTTACGTCCGTCTCGCGATAGGCCTACTAATCGATCGCGATAATCCCTCCAGGATCATTTCCGATATTCCGGTCGACAGTTGGACAGTAATCTACGTTCCGAATACGTCCAGAACACGTTGTAAATAAATACGTCGTAAAAACATATTTAGTATTCTATTTATTTTTACAATCCATTTCCTTTTCCCCTTTCCTAGATACGAAATGATGAAAGCTCGAATTGTTGGAATTAATCATAAATTTCCTTGCTCAAAAAATATAATTTGAGTTAGTTATTGCTGTTAATCTTAGAAAAAATGTTAAAAATCAAGTCAAACAAACGCTCTACCGATTCCGATTAATTAAATAATTAATTATGCTCAGATAACATCATCTAAATTTTAAACGATATCAAATCTCAATATTAAAGATATAATGGCTAAAAATGAATTCTCAGTTTGACTTAATTAAGTAACGAAATATTTTCATAAAAATGTTTTAGAAAGTAGCATGCGATGCGCCGGTGCTTGCAGTCTCACGGTTTGCCGTTCAGCCGAAGACTTTGATTGTATCTCCCCCACTCCAATAAACAATCTGTTCTTCCAATCCACGCACACGCGCCCACTAGTCGCGCCGCACTGTCCATGATGTAAGGATATCAGGTGTTCCGTTCCCATCGTTGTGTAGTAGCAGATGATTGTCGTGAATTGTGGCAAAATTTTTGATTGGCTATTCCACTGTGCCTAGCGCTATTATTACCAGCGCAGGAAAGTGCATAAAGGCAAAAATTTGATTGGTTGATTCCAGTATTGCTATCGCCATTATGCACAACGGAATACCTGGTATAGCACCATTTATCTCTTTAGTCCCTACCTGGACCTGTATTCTGTAACTCGTTGTACAATCGTTATGAATTCATAACGACAATTGCCCAGCCTTTTTACTGTATAAAATATCTGCGCAACTGTCATTATGAGCACATAACGACTGCATAATGAGTTACAGAATTTCACTGCTAGCGGCAACGCGGCAGTTGTAATAAGGTATTTCTATATAAGTATACAATTACATATAATAAATAACAAATAATAAATAACATATAATAAAATATACATCATTTCGAAATAAAGTTTCGGCTGGATTACTGCCTATCCGCTGCATCCATAATTCAAATCGATTGTACTTTAATAAAAAAGTTCATGCACAATCGTATTTATACTGTAAAAAATAAAATATTAATTTTAACTTTAAGACATATAGTGGGGCTTTCTGAAACATGCAAAAATGTTAAAATTAATATTTAACATTTTAATTTTTAACATTTTTGCACATCTTAGGAAGTGCACTATATGTCTTTAAGTTAAAATTAACATTTCATTTTTTAGAGCGTACTCACGTTTTCGCAAACGGTGTATACATAAAAGTGTGATCATCCACATATCCATTTCAAGAATGCATTTCTTTAAGACAGGAATATATACTACTATTATGTTTATATATATTCGAAAATATACACTTTCGATTTTCTTGCATCTCACAAAAAAGTTAAGTTAAACGAAGTCTTTAAAAAATTTTGAAAATTTGCTTATCAAAAATATTATAATATAACAAAAACTTTTTCTTTTTTTTAAATAAACTTTTTAACTTTGAAGATTGACAAAAAACACTGTGGCAACTTCTGTGAAAGAAGAATTCTTGGTAAATATGTAGTTTAGAGGAGCCTCTCTCAATGATCTTGATCTTGACATATGTTGTTAAGATCATGATGATTTTGAGTGACCTTGAGAAAATTTTAATCATCGGATATCACTCGTTAAAAAATTATAAATTTAAGAAATAACGTATATGATATTTTCCATGATATAAAACAAAAATTTTCTACTTAAGTATATTTTACAACTTTTCATGCAAAGCAACTTTCACTCCACCTCCCCCCTCCTGCTTGGAGGTGCATGCTTGGAAGTTTCATATTTTCTTAATGACCCATGGATATACCCATGGATACATAATAATCGGCTCTAATCTTCAATGAGCCTAACTTGTAGTTAGGCTCATTGGTGCCTCCGGAAAAGAGATTGACTTCCCTACAGACGAGAAAGGGACATCTCTCGCCTCGCTCCTTCTTGATGTTATATGGAGGCAGAACTGGCTTCAGATTCCCGCCCAGAGTCGACACCCTCATTCGGCGACTGCTGCAATGACCACCTTACTTTCATCTTCGGAAACTCGGGTGCGCCAATAATTGTGGCCACGGTCTCCGTCTCTCATCCAAGGTAGTAGCTAGCTAGGGAGACTGGCGCTAGATGACATCACCTCTATTCCGCCCTGTCACTGCCTTGGTCGCAGGCCAACCTCGGCAGTAACCCGACACTCACTGGGATTAGTCCCGGAAGAGAGGGGGCGCGCCGCGCTGCAGTTCCTGCAGGGACCGGAACACCGGCACCCCTCACGCTCCGACACAGCCATTCCGCTCGCTTTCCGCGTCTTTCATCAGACCTGGTCCGTTTCCTTATTCTTTCGGCCTCCTCCTTCTGCAGCACAACGTAGAAAAAGGAGACCGCACTCCACCATCACCGCGCAACATGGTCTTGACTATTATTGATTGCAACAAATCTTCGCCGATTGCTTGGACTATTGCGGCTCGTTCATCTGCCTACGTCAGGCAATCCTCAATGATATGCGATGCTGAGTTAAGCTGGTGACTCTGCGGTCGACTCTCTGTCTATTTCGCTGCAGGTACTCCCCGAAGCCTAGAGAGCACGTTAGGCGAAACGAGAGAGCACCATGGTCCCTCGCGATCTACTCTTAAGATGGGGACTGATAGCCCGCAACGGGCCGGTGCGGGCTATCAGTCCCCATTTTAACAGAGCTCTCCGGATCACTCTCCAGGTGCTCATACCAGAGCTCCACGATCCGAAGGTCCATTACCCTTCTTCTGATCTCAATGGCACGAGGGGGTGGAAGTTCTCCCCTTATACATGCGGTCTCTAATCAACGGAAGTTTTCCGTCCACCCGTGCGTCATTAGATCTGCGGGAAGCATTCCAGCGATGACTGTTGTAGCAGCATGTAACACTGATAAGTCCTCGCTTGTTCTGAGGGCCAATCAGCGCTACACCCAACTCAGAATTTTTCTGCTCGTGTGCTCGCTGAGACCTCCTTGTCCCATACTGGCGCCCCATAAAGGAGTGTCGCCAGAATGATGTGCATATATGCCCGCCGCATTGCCGTTTCTAGGCCGTGCAGGTTTGGCATGCGATGTCCGCGAGGGAGCCAGCCGCTCGAAGTGAGCGCTAAACTCCCACCGTCCGTCGAGGATGAAGTCTACATATTTTAGCTCCCGCCAGTCGCAGTCTCTTAATATTGACCGGAGGTGACTTTTTTCCCTTCATCTTGTCGAAGACGAAGATTGCCTCTATCTTCTCAGGCGCTATCTCCAGGCCCATTTTCCTAATCGAGTCAACCACGAAGGCTACCGCGATATTGGCGGTAGCGGCCGCATCCCCCCTCCCCCCAATCTCTCTCTCTCCCGCTATTATCAGGGTATCATCTGCAAACGATACCCCAGCGATGTCCCATAGAGTGCCTAAAATCGACCTCTATCAGATATCGCACGACATGCTCTTCTCTACGGCATACCGTCCTTGTCTCGGTATTCAAGCTTTCTCGGATGCTCGTGCCGAAAGTAGGCCTCCATAATGGCGACAAAGTATGTGAGTACGTTGTGATAAACAAGCGTTGCACTTTGTCCCAAGGAAGAATGTTAAGTGCGTTGACGATGTCTAATGACACCGCCAATGCCATTCCCCCTCCTCCACGGAGCCTGTGAGCGCTCTCACCTGCCGAATGGTTTCGATAATTGAGCGTCCCTGGAATCCGTACTTACCTGGGTGGAGGTGAAGACCCCCCTAGCCCAGTGCTGGATGATACGGAGCGATGATCCGCTCTAGCATTTTGCCCGCATCGTCCAACAAACAGATCGGACGTTACGCGGATGGCGACTCCGCCGATCTACTTACCTTTTGGAGGACTGGATTGGATTCTTTTCTATACTGGGGGAATTCTTTTTGTCTGAGACAAATGCTAAAGATTTGTCTCAGACGGCCACTGAGCTCACCGAAGGCCAATGTCCAGACACAGCCGTGGACTCCATCAGGACCAGAGGCTTTGGACTGTCCCTTAATCCTGCGATGGACTCGAATCCTTGAACAAGACTTCCACTTCCAGCTCTTCTGCCCAACCCTCGGGTGATCCGTCATAAAAATAAAGACGAATGCTGTCAGGACGCATGGGGAATAATTTATCCACCCAAGAAATCGGGGGATTCATTCCCTCCGTTAGTGGGGGCATCCACAATTGCATCTTCTTCGCGACAACACGATACGCAATTCCAGTCCCCTACAGATTTAGTTATGTTCAGTTATAATAACTTAACTCTAATTCAATCATGGTATATTAGGTTAGATTATTACATACCCATTTATATCACGTTAATCGCAACGTGGTTATTTGCAACGTGATCAATCTCAATGTCACTTTAGGTGAAAGTCGTGCGTCCTCAAACAAAGAGAAAGGTGAGGTAAGAATAAAAATTTTCATTTTATATAGCAGAAATATAATTTCTGCTATATAAAATTTCTTAAACTTTATTATACGTTATTTCTTAAATTTCTTTTGTTTGTACTTTTTAACAAGTGTTGTCCAACAGTTAAAATTCACTCAAGGTCATGACCTTGATAACATATGTCGAAATCAAGGTCATTGAGGGGAAGAGGCTCTCCTAAACATATTTACCGAATTTTTATTCTAAGGAAGTATGTTTCAAATTTTTTTGGTCTGTGGCTATTTGATTATGTATTATCCATTTGATTAGTTTTCCGCATCATCTTATACCATTTGTTGAGATTATAATGTATCAGTAACAGGTAAAACACTTTATGATACAATCACAACTTTTTTATTAATTTTTGTCCGATAATGTTTCATCAAGATATAAGCACTTCACAGTAGAAAACAAAACTTTTTTAAGTACTAATATTTAATTTAATATAATTTAAGAACACATATCATAGAGAATGATTTTAAAAAAACACATTTACAGCTCCATCTCTTTTTTTTTAACTTTTTTAAATCATGCATTTTTTTAGATCTTTTTACAACTTTTTTACCTTAACTTTTTGTGAAATGCAAAAAAATAATAAATGTTTTCGATTTTATGAATGGTTGCATAAGTCCGAAATTAATGTAAGTTTGTAATTATAAATTATTGTAATTATAAGTTATATAAGTATATGAAAATTGTGAAAGTTATTATTCCAAAAAAGGAAATATAATTTCTTTTTTGGAATAGTAACTTTCACAGAGCTTACATGAGCACGATATCTTGTTAGCTTAAAAAAAGAAGAAAAAAAGAGGAAAGTAATATAATTCGTAGCACTCGATGAGTAACAAAATAATTTTTATTTTATATTGTATTTACTAATCATATGTCGCCAATTTAGTTAAATAAATGAACTGCAGCCAGTTCATTTCGAGAATAAGTTATAAATTAATTTCAGAAGTTATATAAAAAAATAATTTTGATAATTTCTTTACACAAATGAATCATAAAGAAACATTTTTTATCGATATACTAATTGCGAGAGAAATTATTTATCTCATATTTTAAATTTTTCATTTGATATGTTTTTGAGATGAAAGTCAATAACAAATAATAATAATTATAGGATAGCAACGATTATTTGAATAGATAGAAGTACGCATAAACCTCGAATTTTATTGGACCGCGTTTAGCAATTTTCATTTGTTTTTTTTTGCATTAAAAGAATCCGTTTCTAATGTATTATTAAATTTAATGAAGAATATAATGAAGAATAGAATTCTTAACGTTCACGAAATGTGA
>NW_017259509.1:566434-571546 GCF_001594045.1 Atta colombica | reverse complement strand
GTAGTAAAAAGAAATCCATTATTTTTCCATTTAATTTCATGCAAAAATAATGGATTTCTTTTTATTACACCTAATATATGAAATTAAATTCTTAAATCCGCTGTTTGCTTATAGGTGGCATTAGTGAGCGTACAAAGCTACCCTGGGCACACAACACACTTTTTTTTATGTGTTTGACATCTCAACATTAACCAGTACTCATTATCAGCAATTTCATACAACAACATACATTTTTTCTTTCGCAATCATGTCTAGTTTATATATATATATCTTTAAATACATGTATCTTCGGATATATCTTTTAAATATATATGTATGTTTAAATATATATGTATGTTGATCAAAAGGGTTAAGTAAGCATGTAAAGAATAAACGTGAAGTTACTAATATTCTAAATGAAAAAGTTTCTTTTTAAGTTAATTTAATTATAATGCACACACATTTCTGTTTCACGATTTATACAGAAACATATAAAAGTTTAAAAACTGATTTGCCGACGGTGATTAATCAACAGAATTTTTCTTTCATTGACTCTCTGACTGTATGTATTATAGCTAGAACTTCGTATTGATCAAAAGTCACGAAAGATGAATTCAGTGACTAAAGAATAAAGACTTAAGTACATAAGATCATAGATTGATACACTATAATATGGTATGCAAAAAAAGCATATCTCCCACATGTGTTAGTACACAAAGACGGAAAGAATTGTTTCAAATTGAATTCCAATCTGTCAAGGTGTAAATAAAATTCTAATTAAAATCATACACACAAAATCCTAACTAAAATCCCAAATTTCTCTAATCTCTCGAGATTGCGATCAAATAACTCTTAGATTACTATTCAGAGATTCGGTTTCGAATTAAAATTGATAAAAAGAAATTGAAAAGAATAAGGACACTAGGAGTCAAGCGCAGAAGACGCAGAAGACGTCGCACAAATAATATACCTATAAAGCGAAATTTCTTTACTTATTCTACTAAACGCATATTTTATTTATTACATTATATATTTCGGCTCACTTTTGAGCCTTCCTCAGAGACAACATAAACTAATATATATAAACTGTGAATAAAAATTATCATGTCATGAGCACCTCTACATCGAAAATTTAAATGCCAAAATTAAACCTAAAAAGAGTGAAAGAAAAAGAAAAATGATCGAAAATAAAGAAATATTGAAAATATAAAAATAGAGACTATGAAAAATTAATTAATTTATCAAAAAATTTAAGATTATAATTAATTATTCCGAAAATAAGGATGCTCATCGTGATCATCCTTATTTCATAAAGCATCATATCGCAAATATTATTATGAATAATTCGGTATGAAAAATCGGTTCTTGATATGTTGATCAGTCAGTATGAAACATAGTGAGTCACTTTTAGTTTCTTAGCTAGTTATTAGCTTAGTTATTCCAGATTACACATGGAAAAATATAACATTAAAATATTAATCAATTCAAAAAAATGAAAGTTGGAAAGTAATCAACGCCGGAAAGACTCATTACTGTATGAACTGTATGAACGACACTGACTGACGAAGAGTGACAATTCGACCTTTTACAGCTTGTTTAAATAATTGGGGCCTTGGAAAGGTCCTTGGGGCCTCTCCAGCAAGTTGAGTCCATGCGTCTGTTTCCTGATGAATATCATCTCCGAAATCTTTTCCTATAGTGAGGTTTTTCATTCAATATCGTAACGTCCCAATCGAAATCATGGCTTTCTTATAACCGATGCTCCGTTAAAATATTAGTTCCATTGGATATGGTTCTTATGCTCCGTAATTCTTAACTTCAGTTGTTTACATGTCTGTCTTACATAACTCGCGTCACAATTCTTACACGAAATTTTATAAACAACATTCGACTTTTTGTCACGTGATAAGGAATCCTTATGCACTCTAATAAATTCTCGCAATTTATTGATTTTAAAAAACAATACCCTCATATGATCGCTATTCAATTTACCAAACTTCTCAGTAATACACGAACGAAAGGAATAGTGAATCACGAAGGCTGCACTACATCAACGCTATTATCATTAACAACACTCTTCCTATTACTAGCTATAATAATGTTAACGTTCTTTAAACGGTTGCTAATATTCTCAAATATAAAGTTCAATGGATAATCTAATTCTTTAGCAATACTTTAATTGAAACACAAATTATCAAAGTGAAATTTAGGATTCGAAAGCAAAAACACCCTATCAACTAATCCCGCGATTGTACCTATTTTTTGAAAAATGGAGTGTTGTGACCAAAAGTTCAAATATCTACCCAAAAAGATCGATTTGTAGCAATCGAACTCTATCAACTCATTATCCCTAATCACTGTAATATTTAAAAATTCAATCTATTATCCCTCCATAGTGAATTGAAGCCAATTTAAAATTGATAAATTTTTATGATTTTTAATTTAGAAATTTAAATAACAATAGATATAAAGATTTGATACCAATGATCGAATATTATCGCAAATGTAGACTTGGAACAGTATAGGTAACTTGAGACAGTATGTATTTTTGTTAAATTTAATATAGAATCCATTCTCATACACTGTCCCAAGTCATTTGCATTTGTGATAGTTTCTTACCTTTGAAAGTTAATGTTATATTTGATATCGTGAGTACTTATAATATGCAAAATTTGACAATATGCAAAATTGCAAATATTGGAATTAATGAAAAAATGATTATCATTGTTTCTGATAACTGAAATGCCTATTATTGGCGTTAATCTGGAAAAATTAATATTCCTTTCTGCATCGGGATTCTTGGAATTCGATAAATTACTTAATTTTCCTATACAATTGATTTTGTAGAATCCGATATTCAACTTATTCTCTATTTTGAGGATTGTTCAATATTAATAACTTACGAACGTGCCATAAGATCCAATGGAAGCAGTTGATTTGACTAAATTATTGAGTCAGTTATCCTCTAACTCGATTAATTATTCTCTAACTCGATAACGCGATTGTTTCTGGCGATTGTTAACACTTAGAATAGGTATTGAAAGATAAAGCCTTAGAATTGCGATTGTTAACACTTAGAATAGGTATTGAAAGATAAAGCGTTAGAATCTAAAGCGAAATTAAATTTTAAAAGTACATTTTAAATTTTATACAATCAGTTTGATTTATTTGAAATGTTATCAAAATCATATAGATCACATAAAATGATACATGTTTTTCGAAATGTATTGTTCCGTAGAACAATAATAATAATTATGAATGACTCACGTTACATCGGATGCATTACAGAAATTATACATATTGGAAATATCACCCATTGATTTATGTGACAGTACATTTTAGATAATGATTTATATGTTTTTCTTTCATTGCATCGCGAAGCTTTGCCTAATTTTTCGCACAGAATATTTGGATTTAACTTTAGATTTTATAGTAACAGATTTTACATAAATAATATTCTCACTATTCTTATCTGGAATATAAATTGATTATCACATAGTAACTATTATTTATATCTTAAGATATAAAATTTGATTCTGAATTCTTTAGTTAATACATTAAAGTCATTTAAAAAACGACATTTATGTGTATATAATTGAAAATATAAATCTGTAACATTAATAATAATTAAAAAATAATTAAAAAGTGATAATTGAAAAGTATGAAATCGTTAATCGATTTTTAAATCGGCATATTCGTAGCTATCTTTAAATATATCTTTAAATACATCATGCATTTTTATAAGTTTTACAATAATATAAACATTTTTTAAATAACAGTGTAAAGATTATACTAAATAATATTTTAAATAAATAAATGAAGTTATTAAACTTATATCTCTTAATCATACTTTGAAATTAAGGTAAAAGCAATTAAAGATATGCATATGTGATGCATACTTTAATAAAAAGAAAAAATAATGATACAATATCCTAATTATAAAAAAAGTTTATTCAGTAATGATTAATTTATACGAATTCTATTCGAATTCTTCCTTTTAAATTTTCGAGTGAAGTAATAGAAGTATTTAACCCACTTTGGTAAAAATGTTTTAATAAATTCTATTTTATTTCTGTTTAGTGTAAAAATGTACAAATTAACATATATCAAAAATTTTGGAAATATCCAAACGGAGTATAAGATGCATCCTAGATATATATTTTTATTTTAAGTTTAAAAAATTCAATTTACGTTACAAATTTCTATATTATATAACATAATATAATTATATCTATATTTAATAATATAATAAAGCAATAAGAATATAATAAGAACTTATAATACGTTAGAATAAGAAACTCGAAAAATAGATTTGGAATTATTGTATATTACAATTAATTCTATTATTATAAGTGCTTCAAAATATATAGTATATGTCTCCGTACCAATCTCTCTATCTTAAAAATTTTAATAAAGAATAATATATTAGAAGAATAATAACTAATATTATTGTGACAATCGATACTTGTATCGATGATGATATCCAGAGAAGTTTAGTCGACAATAACACAACATATAATATATCAGTCACTGAATAATCATAAGCGCACAAAGGATAGTGAGAAATAGGAAATAGAATTGTATGTAACAAACGTCGAAAGCAATTAAAAGACGGTTGATGAGTATTTACGTTATTGTCGACATTGGTCGACAATAACGTCTCTCCGTTAGTAATATGCATTATTTACTCGGTACGTCGATGTGATGCGAGTTACGTCGCGACATGAATATTGTTTTGCGGCTTTTCTTGACCAACCTCTCATGTTTTTGTTGTATGTTGATTTATGAAGTGATGTCAGCAACCAAAACCGAGACGTCGCTCATTACAAACACGCATACATCGACACAGTAATGCGGATAGGAACCTACAAATATATCATGGCACAATATAATGAATTGCACTTCTTGAATGCTCGATTTGGACAGCACGAAAAATACAATAAATTAATCCTCGAAAGCTACCTTTCTTTCTTAATATATAATATTATCTTTCTATTTAATATAAATTAGATATAAGTACATCTTAAATATATTTTTAATTTATTTCTATAATATACTACCAAGAAGGTTATTTTTTTCTTATTTCCGTTTTTATAATAATATATTTTTATTTACCAATATTTATTATAATAT
>NW_017259509.1:561152-565530 GCF_001594045.1 Atta colombica | reverse complement strand
TTACCAATATTTATTATAATATATATTTTTATTTTAATATTATAATGTACACTTTATAAAATATACTCTGTAAAATCATAGTGAAGTTAAATCCTTTTAACAATTTTGTTTATACCTGCAATTTTCGTGGTAATTCGGTTCTGATATTGATGAATGCAACATGTCGGTCATGCGGGGATGATCATTATAATTCTATTAAACGACGATAAATGACGATCGTGTTAAGTGACGCTGACTCTATTTTAATAATTGTCACGTGTATGATACATCGGATACTAAATGTTATTATCTTCGTTTGTCAGACAAAATGCCAAAATGCATGACTTAGGCAGACATATTTCAGAAGAATTATTTGTTAATAATGAATCGTTGCACTTCTGACGACAGGAAGTATTTCATTTTTATTAAGTTGTTTTTTTTTTAGTTTTTATAATATCGCTGTTTTCTTTTTCTAATTTATTCTCATTTCAAAAATTATAATTTGAAAATTAATATGATTGTAATAATTAACATCATTGTAATTAAAAATTTTAATGACCTGATTATGAACAAAACGTGGATTCAAATATTTTTTAAAAGCGCACAAATTCTTATATCAAATTTTTTGTTTCTTTTTATGCCATTTTCAAAAGGGACAAAAAACATTCGCTTCATATGTTACAAATTCGCTTTCATATATATTCATATATATTCAATCTGGATTATCTAACATGGATTTTTTTATACAGCACAAATTTAATTAGCGATATATTTCAATTTCGAATGATTATGGTCAAAACTCTTCGTTTAATTAATATTGGGATGCGATTAATTAAACATAGCGAATAGCGCAGAGGCGAAGTAGAGACTTAATCACGGATAACAAGGTCGACCTGAGACGATAGAAGAAAGAAATAAGCCGGATAATACTGCCGTTCCGAAGATGGCAGTTTCTTAATTATTGAATTTACGTATATGTATATATATATATATATATCTTGAAATATATCCAAGATAGCATATTTCGGAAGACTATCATTTAGAGAACTACTCTGTAGAAAGTTAAACTCGTATGCATTCTATATATTATATATCGTATATTCTTCTTAAAAATAAAAAGATAAAATTATTTTTTTTCTCATTAAGTTAATTATTTGATGTGTTCTAAATTTATTATGTATATTTTCAGTTGTAGGCGAAAATCTAAATCATTTATTGTTAAACAATTGTTTTATGTATCTCTAATCTATATAAAAGTTAATAAAATTTAATAGCAACAATTATTTTAGTTTTATCAAACTCAGCTTTATCAAACAATTTAAATAACGTATAAATCGAATCATCACTTTAAATTATTTAACAAGTTTTATAATTGAAATTTAAAAAAACATATTAAAAGATATAATAAGTAATGAAAACATATTTATTTTTGACTTATTTCAATTTATCTTTTGTTCAAAACTTATTATCTATTTATAATTTATTTTTTTTAATGAAAGATATTTTATATAAAAAAAAATTTGAACATAAATAAGAAAGAAAAATGCCGTTTTTATTCAAAGTGGATCTTAGTGTTTAGTAACATTCATATGTGAATGTATAAATATTATTATGCATAAGTTATAATAATTTACACGTAATACTACTTTATTATATATAGTATAATTCTAAGTTTGATCAACTATGTAAATTAAAAATATTGTGATCTTTTATTTACAATAAGAGGAGAAAGAAAAAGGATAGAAAAGAATCGAATCATTCTTGATGTCACAAAAATATGTAGCTCTCGTATTCTAAAACGAAAGCCGTTTCCGTTTCGGAATAGCGCGTATCGTTCACGATTTTACGACACTGTAAGGAATCAGGTTAACGTCTGACATAATACTCTCAGTGTACCGACAGGATTTGTTTCGCATCGAGCAAGTAACAAAATTTATATATAGTGATTTAGAAAAGACATCTTGTTGGACAACGATTAGTAGATTTCCGATAATTATTTTTTGCGGGTATGATTAGTCAATAAAGAGCAGAGAGATGCCTTAAGAAGACGTTAGGAAGATAAAATATGATATAGAATGCGTAAAATCTCTCTTCCCTATAAATTTCTGGTTACATCATATTCATGTTCTTTAGGGGATCACTGATCTGTTTATTATCGCATTATCGCGTAGCTTGTATGAAAAATAGAATATATTTAAAACATTACAAGCTGGGTGGCGGCGATTATTTAAATTCTGCCAAGTAAAACGAAAAGTTTCGTAACGAGGCAGGTCTTGAAAATTTTTAACTATTACTGTAATGAAGTTATTGCAGCGAAGCCGCGGGGTCGAGTGTATCGGATAGCTTACATGCTTCCAATAACAAGGAACTTTCGTTTCTGTGAGGCGTGGTAAAGCAGAAGTAATGGGTCCCGGAGGACTTCTTAAGGTAGCTTAAGGTTTATCACAGTCAAGTGAATATTTAACAACTTCCCGGGGAAAAAGCTTTTCAAAGTGCATGGCGCGTAAGTTGCAACGAAAAGATTCCGATTTGCTACCGTTATATTTACCTGATGAATTTTTTAATACATCAAATTATGTCATATCTATAAAGTGTATTTTCCATAAATAATTTCGCATGACGTATATTCCTTGATGGATCTTTTCTATATCATATACAAAAATATTATAATATAGACGTAATGGTATAACATAATAAATCACTTTTCAAATTACTGCATAACAATGAAATTTGTTTTGATATTTCTTTAATTGTCTCGCAAATTCAAATTTTCTGATTAATACATATTTTTTGCGACAATACATTATCGATATCCCATATTACTGTAATAGTTTATGCAGCGTAATCTGATCTAACATACATTGCTGACTATGTGCTTAAAATCGGGTACATGTAACACGAACTTAGAAGGCAACGTGGGATTTATCCGCAATCTTAAGAGAGACATCGCGGCGGAAACACGACGTGGAGTCGCGCTTGAGCGAGAAATAACGGCGAGAGTCAGCCGGAATCAGTTCTTCCTCCCGAGCGGAGCCGAACCCGCTCCGATAACCGGTAATGTTTCTCCTAATTTTTTGAACGCAACCGAAGAACGGTCCAGAGATAACGCTGCGGTCGGTCGGTCGAAATGACATACGCGACACGTCCTGCGGCTTACACCAGCGGCAGCCGCTATCCCGGTATAAGAACTCGGTAAGATAGTTGGCCGCTGCTCGCTCGCTCGCTCGCTCGACCGCGGGCGCCGGCTCAATGTACCAGAGGAAATCGCTGACTTATGGCTGCGCCGGGGAGTCATACCTTTTTTCATAAACCTCCAGTCAACCCCAACCTCGCGACTCTTTTACATTGTACCCAGATTTCAGCGATTAATTTTCCCCATTGTGCCGTGGCCGTCTCTCCGGCAGCCAACCCTCTCCACCCTCCTTCCTCCGCCTTCTTCTGGTCCTAGTTCCTCACCCTCCATTTCATCCTCCCGCTACCCTCTTCATCAACCTCCTCTCTCTTTCCTCTATAACCCTCCCGGGCGATCGCGGTCCCGTTCCATCCCTCACCGACACCCTTCCCGCTGCCTCTTCACAGTCGCTCCCAGGCCACGGTCCGCATTGTCATTGGCAAACAGATCTCAATAGCGGTATTAAAAGTATCCGCTCTAATAGAACCCGGTATATTCAGTCCAACGAAAATTCCGCGCTTAGGAAGAAGTCGATCGTCGCACAGCACGAACACGGAATATAGAGAGATTTCTGCCTATGCAAAGGTAATTGAACGTCATTGTACAAAGCAGCTATTTTCCGAGGACCGAGAGCTACGGTAAAATATTTGGCAACTACTTGACCATAGTAATTCTTAGAGGAAACTTCCGCCAGTTGCTGTAAACGTGTTATATCATTTCGCGGAAAAGCGCAACTCACTCATTGATAATCCTCCGTCACATTTTCAACATTTCTCGCTCATTCCTAACGAAGAAGGAATGCAACTCCTTCCTCTTAGGATTCTCTTCCCTCTATAGTTCTCAACTTTTTCGAGATATTAAAGCGATCTGGACGTAAAACTGAACGAGAACAGCTCTCTTCTTTTCCGCTTTTGCTCTCTCTCTCTCTCTCTCTCTCTCTCTCTCTCTCTCTCTCTCTCTCTTTCTCTCTTCTTTTCCGCTGTTAAAAAAAAGGTGAAAACAGCTTGAAAAGTGTGCCATGTCGGTGCTGCGACACTCGGTTGTATCTCAACAGTAAACATTTACAACGTCGCGAAGTATTATTTCGACGCGCTCTACCAGACGGGCTATACTCTGTATCGTGCGACTGGTGGATTCCATGTGCACTGTTTATATTTTATATATAAAATGCAGCGTTTTTGTACATGTATGCATTCATGCACATAAATGAAAAAACGCATATATATA
>NW_017259509.1:535158-561052 GCF_001594045.1 Atta colombica | reverse complement strand
ATATATATATAAGTATATGTGTGTGTATGCGGATGTATGTATATCTATATGTATGTTATATCGTACAGGGCGAACGGACACGGACGATTATGGCGGTTTATCGCCACGGGGCGCACTACCGAAGTGTTCCATAACTGTATATATATATGTATATATAACTATTGTTTCCACCCTCTTTGCTTTGGAGAATGTCAGAGCTATTGTTTAGATTTTTTCGCAGTGATCGCGATGACCGCAATACGCGACAAGGACCCCCTCGACATGGTTTGTGTTGCGCGACGAATAAAAAGCGAGGATCTAGCCATCCCATTTCTATTATATGAGATCAGATCAAAAGTCTCCATGTATTTTTCGACAGCAAAAACTTTCTCTAAGCGATTCTGGGTATTTCTTTTTCATTTCAGGATATCTATTAATCTAAATTAAATTTTCTGATATTTTATCTTCATAATTTTATATATAATATTAAAATATGTATGTAAGAATATCAGAATGTTTTAATGTGCAATTGACTGAAATTTATGAATATTTAAAATGTCTAGGTCTATATATATAATAAAATCAAAGATTCTGCCGTAATTATATTCAACTAGTTATGTGCGTGCTACGTTATATTCTGCTACAATCATATTCTCTATGGAATCATTTTCTATGCTTTCAGACGTGAGATGAAAAGGGCTCGAGAGATGAATAAGAGCTTTGCTTAACTGTGTACTCTGAAATAAAAACAAAATTTTCATTATTATGTAAACTGTGTTGACACAATCAGCTTATACATAGTATTATTTCATAGTATTATACTTCTATGCTATGTTTTGATACTTTTATGCATTTATTTCGTATTAGTAGCAGAAATACAATTTATATTGTTTATGCATAGAAATTTCGCTGACAGTAAGTATCGGAGACAATCTAGTGCGTGGGATGTATGTAGTTTTTCGCATGAAATTCGATACTAACTGCTGGCAAAGGAAAACCGTCATTGAAATGCAAAAAGAAAAACTGTCAAAAAATACTATCAGTATACTCTATCGTTCTTCAATTTTTATTTTTTTCTGATATATTTAAAAACATACTCACTAAGAACATTTAATACACCATTATCTAATATCACCATTATCTAAAATTAATGTAGTAATTAATCTTCCGAAAAATAATGAAATAATGTATTTTTTAGAAAATTTTTAAAAATGTTACAAATACATAATTTTGAATGCAATGTTTTAACAAAGATTGTTCTAGTTCTAAATTAATACAATAATATGAATTTATAAATAACATTTTTATGTGATATGATATAGAAATACAATAATTTATTTTTACATTTAAATTAATTATACGCTATTCAAATTGTATGTTTTAGATATTATAATAAAAAATTAGCGCTTGCAACATTATATCGAAAAATCTTTTATATAAATAAATCTATCTAAAATTTGGACATTAAAATACGTACATAATTTTATCGGCGGCAGATAAAAAAAACGAATCATAGAGGACCACAGTGAATAAATCATTAGCGAGAATGCAAAATTACGACGCCATTAATTGATTGACACACAATATTCCAATTAAAAGTATCGAACGTCGATGCAGGTTAAACGTGAAAAACCAACGATCTGTGAGATATATGCATAAATGAATATAGCAGATTTGTGAAATCTTTCATTGCTAGCCACTCATTCTAGATTTTATAAGAAAACAGCGACTATTCTAAGGTATCTATCTTTGATTTTCCACGATGATTTCCATCTCGTTCTGTATTAGCAATCTTATCCTGACATCCCAATTTATTTTCCGCTTCGTGCCTCTGGCAGATCCTAAAGTAATTCTAGCAGACGGGTGAATATGCGAGAAACAGTATTTTCATTAAAGAAAAGAAAAATTTTCATGACTGACTTTCCCGATTTCTTCAGCTTTATATCAAGATTACAGCAAGAACGATCAATTTTAGAATCATATCATAAGACAATAATCGCGATGAAACGATAAATAGCGTAATTGCATTCGGGATTTCGCGTATCCTTCGTGTACGCTATTACAATCGATATCTCGTCTGCGTGTATGGATACGAGAGTAGCGCGCCATAAAACCGGAAGATCTCGTCGAGATTGAGATCGTAATATTGCCAGCATTGAGCTGTAGTCGGAAACGTGGGATTTACATACCCACCGGTGGAGCGTGCTGCATGTAAACATTTGTCGTAACTCGATATTTTCGTCTACCGTTAATCCGCGAGTAAACCTCCTTAAGCAGTGCTCAAGATCGAATGTAAATCTCGCTTAATAATTGAGCACTATACATTCGAAAGGAGACTATAATTGCTAAATCTTAAGAACATAGAGAATTGAAATAATATTCCTTCACTGTAACGATGTCAAATGTATTCCGCGCATTATAAAACCATTTTGAAATTCCAATGTTTTGTATTACAGAAGGAATTTATACTTTGCTTAATTCGGTCTCTTCTTGCAATCTATGGTAATAAGTAGAATTATCGCGTCGTCTTACAATCGTGCCCCACCTACCACACTTTACCTTGCAGTTTGTAATGATAACAGACTGCGGAATACGCAATTTATATCGTGTCTGCGTTCACAATCGTAGTGCATTAGAATTTAACGCGTAGCATGTCCAGTGTCGCATGCACTGGCAGTTTGTTAATTAGGCGAAGCAGCCCTTTCTTACACATCAACTCAAATCCTCGGAGTCTAGGGATGTCCCTTAACTCATCCCGACATAGCCGAAGGCTCTTATGCAAACCGCAGGGTCCGAGCTATGCTTCGCGGGAATCAGCGACGAGCTTATTATGGCCATTTGCTTTCTCTCCCGCTCGGTTTAAGAGGGTGTTCCGAAAATTGTCGTAAACCCCAAAACGATGGTGTCGCTACTCGGAAAACGACGAATCGCGCGTATACAACGCCATGTTTGTAATAAAACGAATCCCCGAAATTAAGCGCGAGACGACAAAGAGCCAGTTCTGGATCCCTGCAAATTCCTCACGGCAGCTCAGTAGTAGTAGTAGGTGAGAGTGAGCGGACATGGAACACGAGAAAGGAAGAAAGAGAGAGAAAGAGATAACTAAAGAGCAAGTAGGTGTTAAAAAAAGGCTTCTGATATATTACTTACATTAGTAATGAGTAATATTTGTATTCCAAAATGAATAATAAACGAAAAGCTAAAAAGCAGAAAAAATACATTAAACAATATATTTATATTGTCATTATTATATTGTATTCACAGTATATTGTATGCACAGTTATATTGTAGAATATTTATATTGTTTTTTTTTATGTTTCCGTAAACGTCAAAATTCCTTAAAAAAATTTATTAGTATTTCTTTAAACTAATAACTTTGCAAAAGCGGAAAATGTTTATAATTCGAAAGTACTCTCTTAAACGATTTCTGATAACAAGATAAAAGTAAAAGATATACTTGACGTATATCGTAACCTCATACAGTATAAAAATAAAACAATACTAAGATTAGATTAGTAATTTCTATTCTCTCTCAAATTAAATAAGATTGATTTATTGCTTTGAAACAAGAATAATGTATATAAATTCAAGTTTATATATTTTACGTTCAGAATAATTAGCAAATATTATAATAACACCATGACATCATAGTACTATATATAAAACTGGTTCAAGATCATGTTATTAGATTAAAACATTTTTTATTTAAGAATAAAATATTCTTCTGTTATTCATAAATAAATATTTTCCCTACACATAGATTGTCCCTATATCGATTCTGTTTTATGATACATTGAATCGGGAAATAATTTTTACGGATATACTTACAATTAGATTATATTTTTAATTGATTATTAAATGCTTTATAAATAATTAAATGCTTTATAAATTTTCAATTTTATATTTTCTATAAAACAATAAACGCAAAGCGAAAATTGTGTGTTGTGCCAATCAATAAATAAAGAAGGATGTAAAAAAGAACTAATTTTTATCCAAAAAAGTGATAATAAAAGACAAAGCGTTTTCAGTAGATTTTTAACCTCCTGGATACGATAAAATTATTAAAAAAATTGTGGAGTTTAGGGAATACCTCGAAAATTGAACAAGAAAAGGAAAATGAATTGAACAGTAAAAGAATAAATACATCATGTATGTGTTTAATTTTCGAGATATTTCCCAAGAGTTAAGAATTTTTTAAATAATTTTATCGTACCTAGAAAGTCAAAATCTACATTATTTCTTTTATTTACATCTTTTTAGGCAAAAGACCTTTTTTAACTTCTCATTTCCAAAATTTTTAATATCGTTTGCTTGAAGAAACATTACATTGTAAGTAAATTATGAGAGTAGAAAAGAGGACTTTATTGCACAATCGGTCGCGCATCCGCCGTGTAATAAAGATAAAGTTTAAAGGGAAAAGTTGTGCCCGTAAGGGATGAGAGTACGGGTAAAAGAAGTGAAGTTTTTATATCGTCCAGGTTGTGTAATATTGGCCGTTATAATTATGCATTGCTACTTTCAAAGGAACCGTTTAATTACTATCATTAGGTATTATTTCCTCGATCTTGTCGCATCTAAAAAATAAGATATGAGCATCGTATATTTAAAAAAAAAATTGGACAAACTTATTTAGGATGATCAATTTTTGCCTTATTCTGACGTAAATCTAGTAATGAATAATAAATTCAGTTTTGATAACTCAAATATATAATTATATAATACTTAATTTATATTATATTAATATATATTAATATGTATTACAATATAATATATATTACAAGCAAAACGTCAAGATTTTTCGACTTTTGACGTTTATTTTTAAAGATTTATCATGAAAGAGAATAGAACAATAAAACTTTATCGGAAAATATCTGTCGTTGTATGAAAGCATAATGCATTTTGTATATTTTGCACAAAAATTCATACGAAAGCTATGAAAACGTATTGAGTGTCTCAGACTTTATATTAAATTTAATTAAATTTTACTCAACAAAAGTTTGTTTATAGACGAATTTCTTTTCATAATTTTTGTTAATTTTCAACGTATAATAAATATTACAATATATAAGTATTAAACCTAAATTAAACTTTAAATTAAAATACTATTAAAAAATTTATGTAAGATAAAAAAACGCTATTTTATCTACTATTAGTACATGTAATGATGTTTTCTCTAGTGTCAATGCCGTTTATTAGTATTTTTAATTCTAATATTCAAAGTAGACAGTATCGACATTTAAAGTTCAATTTGAATATGAAATTGTGTATAAAATGGATCATATAAACTAGCGATGCGCAAGTTTTTTTAATACTAATTTTCAGAGGGCCATTTTTAGAAACATAACAGTCTTTCCAACCATATAATGTATATTTCGTTTGCATAAAATAGAAAATATGATTTTATCATGCATTTTTATATTTTCAGTTATGAGTCAGCGGGTTACAAAAAATTCACAAGTAAGCCGCAGGCATGTGACCTGCAGGTTGTGCATCATTCATATGAACTATTAAACTCTTTAACCATGTTTATGCTTTAACTCTATTCTCTGAGTATTTTATAATTATTACTTACCGAAATAAAGTATTGATACGACTCTGCACCTTTTTCTATGTAAAGAAAACAAATGATTAAAAGAATCAGACTTTTCAAAGAATGAAAAATGATTTTAATCTCTCTTTTTACCTCTTTACACAAACGTTTAAAAAAAAAAATCTAAATTTTATTGCATAGAAAAATTATGTTTTCTTCAAAAATTCCTATTTTTTTTTTGTAAAATATATCACACTATTCTCAATCGAAAATAAATTTACGATATGACATCTCTATGTAGATACGCGGGAAGAAAACAATTCAAACAGCAATTCAAAGAATGAAATGATGGAAACGTGGCACAAGAAGCGAGGCAGAGCTTTGATGTAAACTGAAAATTTACCAAGATAATATTTCGATGATATGCCGAACGACGTCACAGCTGCCGCGCACGAGCAAAGGTTCCTCAGCGTCACACAAGATTGTTAAAGCTCAGACCAGTCGGAGGTAGCGAGGTTGGTGGTGGTGACCGAGAACCGAGGACGGCGTCGTGAAGGAAGGTGTAGGAAGGACGGCTAGTAGTGAAACAGCTGGCACATACTGGCGACAGCCCGCCCGTCACTAACTCAACCTGGATACACACGCGCCACGTGCGCCAGATACAAACTTCATTGATGTCGAACGAAAAGAACGAGTGAGACTTTCCGGCGTACAGTAAAGGGTCCTCTACATAGTCCTCTAGAAGTCGTAGACGGTCGTGGAGTCTTAAGTTGTAGGAAACTGACCAATTCTAATCAAGTATTCTCCTTATATTTGATTGTGATTGATTGGTTTCCTACGACTTAAGACTCCACGACCGTCTACGACTTCTATGTAGAGGACCCTTAAGTCCACTCTTCAAAAGGGAGAGCTCTTTAATCTACGAGCACAATTAATTAAACGAGTCTGAATGAAAGAATAATGTCTAGCAAAGCCAACACAAGTTGTTCAAGTGTACATTAAATCAATTTTATTAAAAAAATTTGTATGCGCGTTTTGACCCTTGTTTTAGATGGGTATAAAAAATTATATCCTAAACTCCTTCTAATATTAAAACTTTCACAAAGTAGTCTCACAAAACTTTTACAAAACTTGGTTAATCTTTGTTCGCATGAAGCTGGTCAATCGCGACTATTACATCTCGCGACTTGTTAATGACTTGTCATCAAATTTCTTGATTTATTGTATAACAATCATAAAAACAAATAAAAATTCTTTTTAAAAAATATACGTGATAACTGAATATTGCACATTTACATGAATTATTGAGTTGAACGAACCATACATAATTTTTACAGCAACGTATTCATCAAACTGTCCGATTTACTATGTAATATAATTCCAATGTGAATTTTTTAGAACCAATAGTAAAATACAAAGTAAAGTCAGAATTATTAAACCTACATGAAACATATGTTAACGATGCTGATGGCATCGCTCGTTAGAAACGTAATGAAAGTCGACACAACGTGTATATATATATATATATATATATATATATATACATAAATCAACGTTCAGAACATTGAAGAGAGTGAAGCACTAAGTTTTCGTAAATACATTCACATGTAATGGATCCAGGAAAACGAGTATAGTAATTAATGGGCAACTTTATGATGGTTAATCAATAAGTACGACTAAGTAAATTTTCTCCGTTTCTGTCA
The DNA here is from genome assembly GCF_001594045.1 of Atta colombica. Lineage (NCBI taxonomy): Eukaryota > Metazoa > Arthropoda > Insecta > Hymenoptera > Formicidae > Atta > Atta colombica. The sequence goes on along the minus strand of NW_017259509.1, from coordinate 553,840 downwards.
AAGTCTGAGCAATGATAAGATGGGATAGACTATCGCGGATAAGGCACAGCTGAGCATTAACGATGTTTTTTTCTTCTCCTACCTGGATTATACATGCACATCAAAGAAAGTTTGAGACGCTTTATTATCCTTGCACCGAGGTGACGGCGTCATTAATTATTCCCGCTAATGAAGCATGTCTGACTAATAGCTGCCTAAGCAAGATTGACGTCGGTGTGTGTAAATCTCTACTATCTTTTCTCTTAATAGAATCGTAATTTCTCATTGAGTACAGTTTTTCATGAGAAAAAATCAATTTGATAATCAATAATCGTATTATCGATGAGATATTAACAGGAAAACTTGCCACAATATTCTTATTTATTATATGATATCAGAATATTGTAAATAAGGGTGAAAATAACGATGCTTATTTATTTTGTATCATCATTATTGTTTTTTATTTCGTAGAAATCAATCGAACGTCTGTGATTTTATTTTTTCTCTCTAACCACAGAAAACTTTAATTTATTTCGTCATTATATACAACAAGAAAGATATAGAAATTCTGCATTCGAATGAAACTCGATTTCGCGGCTAGCAACGAAACAAAGCTTTCGAAACATGTCCATCACGCGAATCGTTCGTGGGTGGTAATACTTTTCCTTCGATTTCACACGTGTCTATCTCGTGATTTTTTTCCTCGCATTTTTCCGCCATCTCCGCGAGAGGAAGCGTTGCCAACAGTTTTCGCATCGTCGCGCGTCAGTGCAACTGCACGGCGACGCAGCCGCGCCGAATTATTGTCATTTTTCGTCATTTGCCGCGTCCGCCCGTTTACCCGTCCAAAGTGTCGTAAAATACATTGAAAAAAACGTTCCTCCGTAAATACCGGCGAGCGTCGCCACGTGGACCACGTGACAGCTGCGCGCTCCATGAAATCACCAGCGCCCACAAAACGCGTGTCATTCGACAGTGCAAAACTCGTAACTCCTCATCGTGACATTCGCTAATCAGTCTGATCAAGATTTAATTTTATCAACGGAAGAAAAATTAACAAATACTGATCGCGAGGGCGATTCTCGTTTCTTGGCGAAGAGAAATTTTTTTTTATGCATATTCGGCAACCTTCCTCGTTTTAATACCACGTTCGACGACGAGAATAATGAGGCGCATACTATACATATTTTCGTTCATAATTTAATATCTGCATTTTTGTCACTTTATTTCCATAGACGCTTCGCTTATTAAGATAATATAATTTCACACTCAGCAAGAGAATTATTGTTGCACGCGTACTTTAGAGTATTATATTAATATAATGCATTACACATATTAATTACACGGAACATTTTATCTCAATCGTGAAAACCGCATATCGAAAATTTTAACGGAGAGATGATATTACAGAAAAAAAATCTATTTGAAAAAAATAAATTTTATAAAATATTTTAAAACGTTGTTAATTAAAAGTTTGTACATCACAACGCTAAATTTTACAGTTTTTAGGAAGTGTATTACACTTCTTTGTATATAAATAAAAAAAGCTTAATTATCTGTCTCGAGAATCCACATTTACCTGCGTGACAATTTAATATCCCATTGTTATATAAACTAATTAAAATCTTGTCACGTTAAGGAAGGAGCATGCGCAAAGTAGTGGTATTAATTTTCTCAGTTTGTAGCTACGCTTTTGTAGTAAAATTATATAAAAGTCAAACGCGCGAGACGTAACTTCGTAATATTATACAAGAATAAATTCAAAGGCCAGAGATTAATTCGATACTTTGGTACGAGAGAACAACCAATATCCTACAAAACTATGAGATAAAAGGAAGAATTTCTTACATGATAAGCTCATGAAGGTTGAATCAAGTTTTACACCAAAAATTCACTCTCAGCATATTTTTATAGGATAAAACTTGATTCATCCTTCATGAAACTTTATCTCAGAATAATATATTCTTCTAGTTGCAAAGAATTATTTTAACGTCTAATCACTACACTTCTTTTGAATTGCACGAGTTTGTAGCTTTAATCCGATTTATCCTTCAATCTCATTCATCTGTCTTTGCCACAATGTTTTCTTTTTTCTTGCAGCTACTCACACAGAATGGCAATGGTTGTTCTTGTTCTACGGTATTGAATTCGCATCAAGAGCCGAGACCAAATGCGTTGTAGAACAAGCGAGAGACAAGTCTCTTCGTTTCCGATCTCATCGATGCATTTTTCTTAGGACTTTCCCATTTGCCTCTCGCGGTCGTGCTTTGCGAATTTCCGTGGGCGCACGGACAGCGTATATCCACCCTCGCAGATCCGAATCTACAAGCACACATAGACATGTATGTACGTGTGCAAAAGTTATTTCGGGGTAACATCAAAGAAACTTTACACAGCGAGGTCGGTGTCGCTTAACTCGTTGCGATGAGGCTGAATAGACGCGCTCTTGCTGCCAGTAATTGCTATAGTCCGCAGTTTTGAAGCATTGTGCTACATACGTATCGCTACGCGCGAACTCGAATGAGAACAAATGAAGTTTCGTCTCGAGGTGTGTCAAATCGACCGCATCGCGCGCGCGGTTTCTACGGTTTCCATTCTATCCACCTTTTTTTACACCGCGGTTTACTGACGATTAATTCATCGTAGTGCATTTCGCATTGAACAATGCCACGGTGAGAGGATGGATGGAAAATATTAACGAATCTATCTACAGACAATCCACTATTTTCAAGCAATTTTTTTCTTCCACGATCTTATTTTCTCGCGCTCATGTGTTAAAACTTGTTCTTTGCTGATGTTTCGTAAAAACATTAAAATTTTATTTAAACAAATATTTCTTATATTCAATCTAATATATCGAAATATTTTTTTTTATTTGTGTCGAAAGTTTTATTCTACAAATAATTATATAAATTTTTAATTAATTGTATTAATTTAAATCTCAATTTACAAAAATTAAATATATTGAATTTAAATATTAATGACTGAGTTTAAGTATAGTTGATGAAGTTCTAAAAATTTAGTTCATTAAACCTCGAATCGAAGTGGCAATACAGTAAAGTTCACTTGACAGTAAATGATGAAACTAATTTATGTAGATTTAAGGGGTATGTAAATGTAGCAATAAATAATATACGTCCGAACAAAATTGCTAGTAAAATATTTCTGACGCGAAGAAGAAGCATATGGAGAATTTCGTCGCGTATTTTCCGATATCGCGCGGTACGTTTTGCATAATCACATAATCCAGTGCCGCGATCGTAGCTTCGTAATTTATCCGTGGCCATTATTATCTACAGCGACCCAGTATCAGGAGGATGATAATTTAATTTACTGCCAATTCTATTTCATACCGCGTCGCTCGGAATCGAAAGACAAAATATCGATGTTATAAAAAGTGACGTTTACATTTGTGGATTGTTAATCGCATTTGTTTACGTTATTGTCCTCAATTTATATCGCCAGTAAAAAGATGTGTTTAGAAAAAAATTGTAAATAAATAAGAAAAAAAATTATATTCTACAAATTTTTACAATTCTTTGTGTTCTCTTTGCCTTCTTATTTATTTCAATCTGTACTGATGAAAACATATTGTGTAAATATGTAAAATTATGTGTCACCATATTTCTTACGTATTACTGCGAGATTGTAAGTTATGCTACCTCCTATACTACTATGAAGTAATATGATGTTCCTAATAATCAAGAAAAAAACAAAAGATCAAAATATAATATCTTCATTCATACGTACTTCATTCATACAAATACGAAAAATATTTGCGTAGATCAACAGTTATAGAAATAGGTTGAAAAATATCAATGCGATCGTTGGATCATATTTTATTCTTGCATCTTTCCCTTTAACAATATCCAGAATTAATTCGCGACCCGACGATACACAGAACAAGCGCTGCGCATTCGGATAATTACACACACGAAACAATAGCGGCGAACGAAACATGCCGCAGTATCGAGACAAGTTAATTAGGTTGCCACCAGTATCTAACTCGTCTAATGACATGCAAACCATTATTCTCGTCATTCATCAGAAAGTAATTCTCACTGCAGCTTTGCAAGATTGATTGACAAGGATTTCTCTTATCGTAACATAATTTTCGTCCATAAGTTCTCATAGTTATTCTTTAACTAGATGATAACAATATTTGTATCTTGTAATTTAATATCTTTATTATAATCCTTTTTTGTTTTTTATAATCTAAAACATTACAGAAAAAAATAATATGTCATGGCGTCCTAAATAAGTAGTAAAGTTTCAGTATATTCTGACATTACAATGCTCTAAAATGCTTGGATAAACTTTTGGACAAAGGATTTCCGCGAATTAAACTTCAACAAAATTTTATCCCGCATTTAATTTTATGCAAACTTCAACAGAATCTCAATTCATGACTCTTTCTTCCTCTCCTCTCTTTTACAAAAAAAATATTCGATATAAAAAATTAAAAAATCATGAAAAAGTTAAGTTAGATCAAATTTTTTTATTAAAAGTGAGGTTTCAAATTGATAAAAAAAATTTTTTTTCTGCAATTATGTCTTTTATCCCCCTCATTATTTAAGTACAAGGTTCCACTTATTGTTAGACGTATACCAAAAGAAATCTTTGTAACATATAAAGTATTAGTTTTAATGACAAAAGATAGTAATATAAAGGTAGTATAAAGAACAGCTCCGAAATTTATGTCTAAATTTTTGTATCTAGAATAATACAATAATATTAAATTACGATAAATTTAGAATTTATAATAATTTCTTATTAAATGTCTAAACAAAATATTCTGTCTCCTAGTAAAAATCTATAAAAATAAAAATATATGTATAATAAATTTTGATTTAATTTGATAAAATTATCAAAGTAAAAATTGTTCATTTAAATATCTTCTATATGAATATGTTGTTAATAGAACGCTATTCTTGCAGCATCTTGTATTCTCTAAAAGTAAATCAGTGTATTATTACTGACGTCAGTGCTACATATAACTATAATCATATATATAACTATAATCATCAGTAAATATTTACTGTTTCTTTTTCAGTAATACACATTGACTCATTTTTAGAAGTTATAGTTTCCACAGTTTGAATCTGCAGAAGGTAATGTCTAAAAGTAAATCAGTAAATTATTATTGAAAAACAGTAAATATTCGCTGATGATTACATCAGTTATAAGTATAGTATTGATATCAGTAATAATACTGATTTATTTTTAAAGGGTATAAGTTGATTTAGTGATAGATCATGAAAGATTGATGAATTAAACGGATAATGACAAAAAATCTAGATTAATTAATTTCTTTTCAAATAAAAGTTTTTATAGCTCTTTGAAAATTCATTATTCAGAAATATAATATTAATTGATTATAAAGCACATAAACAATTTTAACTAACAGTATAATAATGCATCCAGTTATATTTATATGTATATACACACTTCATTATACACATACATATAATAATGATACACATTACCTAACGGTAATGTACAATAATATAATATGCACCTTAATTCGCAGTTGTAACAAGTGAATAGGAATTAGAAAATAATTTAATTATTATTATTTTTCTTCCTTGAATAGTCTTTTATTATTAAAGTAAAATGACAATGTTTACGTCTTGATTTGATTTATTTCTTGCGCATCTCATATTTCGAACTTAATATATTTTATTTCGTTTATCTCCTTGCAGCCTATTGCTGTGTATATAATAAAGAATTCCAGAGCATCAGAAAATGTCAGGCATCGCACGTAATAACTTAAATCGTTCGCATAGATACGATAATACGCCAAAGCATATTTTATAATAATAGCATATGCATACCAATAGAGATTTGCAGAGACATCGCTCCCCATAATAGATAAAACATACGACTATAAAAAACAATTATTATTTATTAATTACGAAATACCAAAATTCGATCATCATCGTACTCGAGAGAGATTATTAATACCAAAATTCGTATGGTTTATTAGAAATTTATGATTGCAACGCAATCATAATTTGCCATTATTTCGTAATTATTACCGCAAAGTTGTAATTTTCCAAAGTCTCTGGCAAAATATTGCCAAGTAAAATTGAAAGCTATTTAATCCTTTCCAATAACGAATGTATTTGTACATTCCCCGGAGATTAAAGGGATTTAACATACAAGCTAAACAAGTTAAAAATAAAAAATCATATTCTACCGAAGACAAATTTAGATTCTATTTTTGGAATGCAGAGAATTGATTGTGTGAAATAAAATGGAAATATTTTGATAATATAAATTCATTGCATTAACGTGATGAATGTAGACCAATGCTTGCAGATATTTTTTAGAATAAAATGCTCTTCGCGTTTTAAAGATAATCATTAGAGAAAATCAAGGTATCTCAGTAGCGACTTTTCCGATTTTCGTAAGCTCCTTAATAATTATGGAGCTCTTCATGAACGCAGAGAGCTGTTTCTTTATAAAATTCCTTAAGAAGTAAGATTTACCTTTTACTCTCATTTCTTTCGAAGGGGATACATCCTTAAAAGCGTGACTATCTATTAATTCTCAAACAGCAACGACATAGCTCTTAGCTGTACGTTAATGCGATTACGACTTTTTGGATAATTAGAGTTGCTCGAAAAAAGAACACGCACGAGATATACATCCGTGTCCGAAACTTATTTCGGACTGTCAAGGCGTATGGCTCTTGTTTCTTTGCACGCCCTTGGATTTTTGAGACGAGACCAATTTGGCTTTATTTCATTTTTCATTTAATCTCCCTCTCTCTTTTTTTTCTCCTACCGCGAACTCATTTTTCACTTAACCCGTCGCTCGATCCATACTCGATCCCACGAGCCAAGGGAAAGCGATTTTCACCAGCAAAGCGAGTTCACGTTTTTTTTTATAAATTACGTATGTTAACCTGTCAAACGCCCTTAAATAATAGTAAAGTTAATTTGGCTCTTACAAAAAGGAAATGAGGGCGACGGTGCGTATACATCTTTTTATCTACATATTTCTAATTATTAGATTTTTTTTTACTTTCAAATGGCAGCGCCTGCAAAGCGCTAAAAAAGCGCTTACATTTTTTTAAACGCTTTTTTAACGCTTTGTAGGCGATGTGTGCTGTTTGGATTATATTTCTCAGCATGCGTGTTTCATGATTTTTTTCACGTTACATTCATGTACAGAATATTGTGTCGTCACTTTTAATGCAATACTCGCACTGAGAGAAAAAAATTCGTTAATTTAATAAGCCATCACGCTGTGAAAAAGTAATGTGTTTTATTCTTATCCCTATGTTTTAAACACTTAAAAATGTTTTAATTTTAAATTTTTTCAATAGACAAAACACTACGTATTTGAATTTAAAACGCACATTATAAATCCAAACACGTAGTGATTGTGTTTTGTCTATTGAAAAAATTTATTAAGAAATTTATTATAAAATTAAACATTTTTAAGGCTAATTCTACAATGTGCTCTTTTTTCCTGTTTCTTTGCTATTTGTCTCTGTTTGTCTCTTGCCTTTTTGATCAATAAGACAAAAGACAAACAGGAAGAAACAGAAAACAAAAAGCATATTGTAGAATTAGCCTAAGTGTTTAAAAAATAGAGACAAGAATAAAACATTTTAATATCTTAAAATTAAACATTTCTTTTTTCAGTGCAGTACCTTTAACAAATAATTTGTGGATGCGTTTATAAAATAAATTATATTGTTTTAATTTGTTATGATTGATGCTAATCTGTTATTTCAATCAATTATTAATAATAAAAGCAATTTATGTAAAACCTATTTTTTTGTGGACTTTTATTTGCTAGTACTGATTATTTTGATTTAAGTCATAAATCGTGTGTTATTTATTAAATTAAAGAATAATAAGAAATTAATTACAATAGTAACTGATCAATCCGTTTTTCTATCAAATTATCGCATTTGTTATCCTTCTTTTTTGATTCTGTAACAAACTTATTTCGCTTAGCGCGACACGTCTATACGTCTTGACAAATAATGCCCTGTAGCAGTAATATTCATTGTCTTCACGTGTTTCTAACAAGTACCAAGATACGCTATCTCGTTCATCAGCCATGACTCAAATAAAATCAGAGAATAGCGATTTCCCGTTGGAATCAACGTACTCTGCGAGGCTTGTTGTAAAGTAGTCATAAATTCAACGAGCATCGCAAATGTGCGTGCAATGCTCAGAAGGAAATATAACGCCGTTGTCGTTGCGAACGAGGATGCCTTTGATACCTTCGCTCTACCGTGACGGTAATCATGGAAACGCACCAAATCTCACTATCCAATAGAAGATACTAGAGAACAATGCTCTCAGCATCACGTCGATAAAGGTCGATTCAATTATCGTACTGAAGACCTTCGCTCGTTGCACTCCGCATCTACTTTTGTTCCTCGCGATCCAGTTTGTTTCTTAGATTGGTCATGGGCTATTGTCTTGATCAAATATACAAAGAATATGTACAATGACGCTGTTGATGACGTATGCGGTGCTGCTATTGATTGAATATTGAAATTATTAAATAAAGTTAAATCAATGAGAAAACGAGAACACATGAGAATGTATGTGGCACTTTGTGCCAATAATATATTGAATTAACTGTTTTAAAAATAACAATTTGATATCGCAATCTTGCAATAACACTTTTTATACAAAATATTCTGTTATTCCTCTTGATTGTATATATTGATAATAGATCTAGATTCTTTGAAATCGATTCGTCAATATTTTCATTACATTTTATTAAAAAGAATTACGAAATTGTCTAGAAATCGGAATCTAAAAAAAAATTTACATACGTATGAGTATATCTATTTATATGCGTACTTTTATTTGTGTTTTGTAGATTAAAATTCGATATTAGAACAGTAAAAGCTTATTTGCTACTAAATAGATTTTATCGTGGCAGAAATAGAAGCGAAATTTAAAATTTGAGTCTTAATATTTAAAATTAGGATTACAAGTTTTAACTTCAAATATTGGCTTGATGTACAATATATTGGAAAATGTTTAGATATTATTCCAATAACTTTATCATGTACAAGTAAATTAATATTTGTTATTTGTTCACGATAAAGTTATTGGAATAATGGCTAGACATTTTTTATCTGACATATTTATAAAAATTCTATAAACGTTTGATATGAATATAAATATGAATATATCTGGAAACTATAAATGAGTTATTGCATAAAGAAACTCATACGGATAATCGTTATAAAGTTAAATCGTTTTTCGCGAAGACATACTATAGAGCAGCATAACACTAAAGTAATTCTTCAATTGTCATAGGGCGAAAAGCTTCCGAAACTTTTCGTCGTTGCTGACTTTTTAACTGGAAAAGTTTTCTCTTGTCTCTTAATCTTTAAACAACGAATCCCTAAGTCAATATATAAGAATTAAATTATTATAAAAATGGACACGCTTTTATAAAACGCTTTCGAATAACATACATGTGTATTCAAATAACACAAGATATGTGAAAGATATCCTAATTTTTCGAATCTTTTAAATATCTGTTATGTATTTAAATATTTTTGATGATTATACTTTGCTGTTTAATATTTTTAGATTTTTTTTATTGTTAGGATTTTTAGGCAAGATATTTTCATTGTTGCATTTACCATGGCATCATTACTCATTTTATCTTTTATTCACCTTTCAACAAACTGTACGAAAGCATAGCGATATCAATCGAACAAAAATTAAAAAGTTCCTCGTGAAGTTAATATCAACGCCGCGTCTTTTGCCTCCGAATATAAAAGCCACGCTCATCGATCAACAAAACGACGTACAAACTTTTTCGGAACCTCAAAAGATCTCGATAACAGCGACATGGCACGAACGGCCAAGGGCGAAATACAAAGTCGATAATGCGTTCTGATCCAAAAGCCACGGTTTGAAATGCTAACGATACTGCAGTAACATAGAGCTATTTATACTCTTTTTTGTACAAAGTATAGTATTAGTAATATTTCGATCTGTATATTAATATTGACTCTAATATCTATCATTGGTTAAATGTCAATATCTAATATCTATCAATGGTTAAATGTCAATGATTTATCTCGATATGTAACCCTTAAACGATAAAATAAAATTCTCAATAAGCTAATATGAATGTAAACTCTGACAGTTTTCACTAAAAATTAATTTTGAAATCACTAAATTTAAATCTAAATCAATATAGATTTTTACCTTTTAAATTGGTTTAAAAATTTGATTTAAAATTAATTGAACGTTAATTTAACAATTTTTATGTAAACAAAATTTGACATAAATTAACTTTATTATAAAAAATAATACAAAGTAATAACATTCACAAGTCTCAAACTTTTCGCATTAAAAAAATTATACAAATTTTTCTTATAATTTTTCACATCACAGTTATAAGATCCGCATGTTGTATTAATTTTTGGAAAATCCAAAGTGCAGAAACTATCTGAATTCTTTTAAATTAATTTTGTCATAAATTAACTTTCAATTTATCAAAGATTATATATGCGTGTCTATACACATTTTTTTAAATAACTTTAAAAAGTTACTATTATATATTGACATCGATGTCACGATTCATCGATTGTCTCTAAATATCACGCATTCGAGTAAGCTTTTTTAGGCTGTCTTGTAGAAACGCGAGTTGCCTTCTCCGTTCGTTCTGACTTGCGGGCCGGTGTAAATTACCAGAGCTTTTTATCCTTTGAAGCGACGCACCCCCGCACCTTAGTGTCCTGCTACCTTTTGCGATTAAATCAGGCCCGGCCTCCTCTGGCTTCTTCTCTCTCGCTTTCTCTAAACACGCTTTCCCGCGATCTCCCGCTCGTGCTCGCGCTCGCGGCGAGCTTGCGCGCCTCGTCCTGTACCCGGAGGTCTCCTCCGCAGAGGAGGACCATCAGGATCCCGATCAGTTTACCGGCGTTCCTCAGTACGTGCGGTTGCGTTCGGTACTCGCGTTCGATCCGCTGAATCACGTGCATCCCCGACAAAGGGTGAATGAGAATAAGGGAACAGGCGATGTCATCATTAATGTTCCTCGGATGCATCACTCCAGCAGCATCATCGAATCGTCCGCAGGATGTGTGAAACTCTTCCAGGATTACCGCTGAAGGTTTGCGAATCTTTTTATTCAAATCGATCGTGGAAAAATTCATCGTAGAAGAAAATTAAATTTCATGGACTTCGGATTTTCCCAAAATTAACGCAACAGCCCTTGCGGATCTTACAACTGTGACGTGAAAAATTATAACGAAAATCTGTATGACTTTTTTTTTAATGCAAATATTTTGAGACTTGTGAATTTTATTACTATGTGTGCTTATTTTTAAAATTTTTATATTTTTAATTTTTAATAGGACACATTTTATTACGAAAAATTTTGTTCATTACAATACAAAATGATAAATTTAACATATAACTCTTCACTTTGCAATTTCAGTGAACTAAATTTCGTATTTCATTGATATTCAATGAACTAAATTTCACATTTTCTTATGTCGAAAAATTCTTCGGAATTAGTGTTGTATATACGGAAATTTTAAATCCCACTTATAATGCACGCATGAAAAAGTTTACACTTTTAAAGCAGCTCTTCAATTATTTCTGTTACAGATTAGTAAATTTTAATCCAGTTCTATATATATATATATATTTGTAGAAACATTTACTTTCATGCAAAGAAAATAAATTTGCTTTTACGTAGCATTGAACAATTCATGAAAGACGTACAGAAGTTTTAAAAGGTTAGCGTCTTCACGAATTCTCATTCAGATCGGTTGCGGTGATGTTTGATCTCATCCCGAGAGAAAAGCATTTCATGCGAAGGACGTGAAGAATTTCGCTTCACGGTGCGGTCCTTTGGGATCAGCGGGTGCGAGTTAGCGAATTTTAATTCTAGTCAGTTACATCGAGGTTTGCCCTTGCAACAAGAAGTTACTTTTAAAGTGAACACATGTTGATACATTTGCATATTCGTGTTAAAATTCTTCGGAATTGTCATAACGAATTCAGAAATTTTATTCGAGATCGGTAACACTGACAAACATTTTTGTTTAAAACTCTGTTTTATACGAGTAGAATCCATATAACATAGATTTCCTCCAGAAGTCCTTTAAGATATATCCATTTTTTATTTATAAATTGGCATTGCTTGAAGTTTATTCTTATTTCAAGCAGGAATTCGTTTTTTCTTTTTTATGAAATGATACATTTTGTATCATTTCGAACAGTGTCGAAGGTGCAAAGCTTTGCCAGAAGATTAATTAAGTTTGAATATTTTAAGTTACATCGATTATAACGACATTTGTTTCAAAGAGAAAGGAAATAGTTATTCTAGAATTACAACTTTTCACTGAAATCCTCGATATATTCGGTAAAAAGACATTTACCTTAGTTACTGGTAACAGCATTCATCTGGCTCGATATATTTAATTTACGATCAGAGACGTACATTACGTCATAATGATTAATGCAAATAAAATGCGGTTATCGATTCGTCGATATGAGATCTGCAAGCGCTTTTTATTAATCGGCGTCTCGCAACGGCGAAATGACTTCGATTCGCGCTAGTTCCTTTAATATCGCTCGCATTGCGGCAAGAAACAAATTAATTTCGTCCGCGCGAGCACGGTATCCGTGCTAGCTCCCGTAACTTTTTAATGAAAGCTTCGATTTTCGGGCGCTGAGCATCATTGAAAAGTTTCCGCGGGATCGAAACGCGACAACTTTGTACGTACATATTTTTCCCCTGTTATTCATTTCGCTCCCAGAAGTCGCTTTCAAACTTGTGACTTTCCGATCTTGTAAGAATCTTTTACGATGAAAGTACTATCGATTATAAAATGTAGAATTCTCGTCTATAATCGTCACTTTGTAACATTCAAATTCGCCTCGCGGTTCTTCAAAAATCGGCCCGCGCAGGAGTCACGTGCTCCTTGTTAATCATAGATACAAATGATAAAATGGCAGAAATAATTGGATTGTCGCTTTAACAGAATGTTTGCTGTTACCTTTTTTAATTGAGACATCGATGGTACGCACACCACAGTGATTTGTTTCGCATATTTTTTTTATGCAAAAGACTTCGATGGCGCACTCGACCACGTGCGCTTGCAGTAGAGGAAAAAAAAAAGGAAAAAAGAACACAAATTTATTCTGACCTCTGTCAGGTGCACCGTGGATTTAGTTAATAACAAATTGCCGCCGATCTGTCTTCTCGTTTCTCGTGTTGTCGAACCGACAATCGTATCCGATTTGCATAAATTGCTGCGGCTACAAAGGCTGGGTGTATGTCGTAGAGAGAACGGTAAGTTCATCGCGATGGCTTCCTCGTATTAGCGACATTTAATCGCCGATGTCGCTTGGGAAAGCAAACCAGGGCAATTACCGACGATCTTTGTACCGACATGCGAGCAGCGAAGCGATATTCTCGAATGAATATTCCACAAGTGTTCCAAGTGTTTCACAATCGATTTCGAATAGCTCCGGTTATTGAAGGGTTGGCAACCGAGCGATAAGTTGTAGAAATCACAAATAAAAAATAATGACGAAGAGCAAAGAGCGAAATTATTTACGACTTTCCCATTGTGAAATTAAAAAGAAATCTGTAAAATAAGATTTGGGAATTCATTATTGCATTTTGTCGCGATTACATTGTAAGAAAATTTATCGAGATGTTCCTTACAAGTATCTAAATTTCCAAGTAATTCGTATATTCTCGTGCATGAACTACTTTCTTTGACGGAAAGAGAGAAATCAATTTTCAGTCGCTCGCGAATCAATTGTGTCGCTTGACATTTAATGGGCTGTATATTCGCGGATCGATCCACCAGAGATTAACTCGTCACCGGAAGTGCGTACATTAACGATGAATCGATCGTGGCGATGGCTTTTCACACGCGTACGTCGCACACGCGTGCACGCGAGCACACACACGTGAACGAAAAATGGCAAATTGACGATAAAACCAACGGACGCGAATTATGCGCCGCATGAATAATCTCCGATTTATTCCGTCGTAATTCCATCCTTTTTCTTACGGCTTAACACGCTTACTCAATGCTTTATTGCGCATTAAATAGATACAGATTATTGGTGGACATATTTGGAGCACGTGATTTTATCAACTGCAAATTATCGGGCGCGCGGAAAATGCTACGATTTACGGTCAATTTCACTGTACCTTCCGCTCGACGTTGAAAATTCGGGAGAACGATTTATCACTTATGCAGTTTATTTACGAGAGAACTGGCGGAAATAGCGAGGTGTGAAAATTATGTACATCACGGTTGTATCATATTTGTGAGATCGTTGTTGTAATTGCTGTAAAATGCGACGGCACGGTATGTTTTAACGGATATTCTTTATCACATATGCCGGAATGATCGTCGGAACTGAAATGCGCAAATATTTGGATAGGCAGGAGCTAAGTTCTTCTACACCTATTCCACCCGGCTACTTCATGTAACGCGCATAATGGTGTTTCTTCAGTATACATTGTTATCAGCTGACTACGAACTTTGTTGGAAAAATCTATGGTCAAGTTAACCAGGCCAATCAACCCTAGATTCCCCGCTAGGTTACCTAGATTTGTGCTACTGCTAATTTTAGGTACTATAAATATTAGCGCGATTCTCTCCGGACTTTTCAAAATGAAAAAGATATTACCGCGGTCCAACAGCTTAATTGATTCCTAGATGGAAGTGGCCGCGATAATGCCAGGATGCTTCCCGGTTATATAATCTGCGAGAACAACACTCCACCATTTCCAGGATTACGGTAATGGATAGCATTTATTTTCTTACAGCGCAACTTCATTTTTAATCATATCTAAAACTGTTGGACGAAAATGCTTCGCTTGCGGTCGTTTTCTTCATATTTCCGCCGACCAACCCCGCGCGGCGTCGCAAGAAATTGTTTCTGGGATAGATTCTGTTTCTTTCGCATGACGAAACCGTCAGAGAGTAACATATTTTCGCGACGCAGCGGCAACTTCTTCCTAGATTTGAGTTGCGGTAATAGAGAGCTCGATCCGTCATAAAAAGATACACATTTCAATGACACGCGCGACAGAAAACTTGTTGAACTTGTTCAAAACGATCATTAGCGCTCATGTATTCATCTTGTATTACAAAGTTTCTAATAACTACGCGCGAGCGTTAAAAGATGAGAAAACTTTCACGTCTCGCAGGAGAATTGATTACTCTCGTCGAGCATTTCCGGTTCATCGTTTCGCTACGTTTCCGTACATAAGCGCCTCGAAATTAGTCTTATTTTTTTCCGAGAGCTTCGAGAGCCGTTCTCGCCTCACCGTGGACATCGTTTACGCGGAAGATACGTTTCATTTGGAAATTCTTTCTCGCGCGCCGCCACTCATCGTGGAAATTGTTTTTCCGGATGACAACAGACCGCGTCCTTCTTCCACTTCAGCATTCGTTTTCAAATTCAAGACGCAATCCTCTGTCCTCATTGTTTCTTTTTTTACAGCTGACATTCAGAGATATATCAAATGCGATCCATTTTTTTTGATAAGACTCCAGTTTTTTAAGACGTCTAAAAGTGCTGAGGATGCACATTAAACTGTTAATAATAATGCAATCATCAAATCTATGATTTAATAACTTCGGATCATCACGGAATCCAACCGTTGCGAAACGGAAGTTTTAATTATGCGAGATAGAATTTTGTCGCGCTGACAGTGAATTATGTAGTTGATTTTCATATCTTACACTAGCATACGTAAACTGAATTAACTATTACGAAACGGAAATTCTGATTAGATGGACAGACGTCTATAACAGTGAATTCTATATTTAATTATTATCAGTGCACTTAAGTCACACAAATTAAATCAATGAAAATTATATCTACTATTAGACTTAAGAAATCATTTCAAAAATATTGTTTTTCCTAAATCGTTTATATTATTATTTCAGTATCTATTTCCGCCTGACATATGTAATAATATGAATAGATATCTACTTTTCAATCATAAAATGCTTCTAAGAGCTCATATAAATCTTTTCTAATTCTATTCACACTTTTATTATATTAACAATTTTTGATAAAAATAAGTTATATGGGAAATATGAATAAATCAACGAAATACAAAGAAGCGCCAACAGTCATAGTTTGACTAATATCGTTAGACTAATATTACATATATATGTCTAATAATACATATATGTGTATTTCAAATAAATTTATCTCAGAAATGAATGCGCGTCGATTACGGAAAATACGATTTACTGTTAAAGTATCTAAAAAAGATAGATATAAATCTGAAAATAATTTTGTTGAGCCATCAAAATAACTATGTAGAAAATTTAAGCATAATGAAAAATACTACAAAAAGTTTTGATGTTAATAACCAATTTGAGTGTCCTACATTATTTTCATAGTTCAACGAAATTATTTGCACATGAATATACAGCTAAATTTTTAGTTAATTTTTGCTTCAGCAAAACTGGTCTTTTCGTGTAAATTCCTATAATATAGTTGATATTTCTTACTTTTTTTCGTGTACATTAAGGGATAAAAAGAAGATCCATGATATAATTCAACTTGTATTAGTAAAAATGGAATCCTTTTTGTAACAATTAATTCAAATTTATGCTATCTCTTATGTGATGCAAATAAGTTCTTATAAATATATTAAGACAAATTTCAATATGAAATTTTTAATATAAATTTGTTTGTTAAATAAATATTTTGAGATTTATATAACTTATTCAAAACTTATCTTTGCTTCAGCAAAGTCGTCAGCAATTAGAAACGAAAAATTAAAAAAGTTTGTATAATTTTATCAAATTTCACATTTATAGAGTTAACAATTGCAAATTTTATGTGTGTGTGTGTGTGTGTGTGTGTGTGTGTGTGTGTGTGTGTGTGTTCATGCAACACCTTTTCGTATTGATTCTTGCTGCGAAATGTGCATGACAACATAACGATAAATTTTTATATTCGCACAGACCATTTATCCCGTTGAACGTTTGCATCCGCGACGTTCGATATGTTTGTATTTATACGCTGACATGAAACATCGAATGATGTAATTAAGAGAATTTGTGGTGTCGTCTAATTGGCTTACCCAGCCGAGATGATCGTTCATTTGTCACTATTTAAAATCATGCCCTTTGTTAACGTTATTTTGTTTGAGGAAGGCGAAAATTGATTAATAACACTTTACAAGCAAGCTGTACGACATAATTATTAAGATGATTTCTTGTTGACACTTTAGCAGTAAAATGGCCGAACTTTCCTTATTATGTTGGAAGCTCATAATCAAATTAGTTGTAATAATTCGCAAGCTAAATGTAATTTATTATCAATGATCATTTTGTTAATATGTCAATTACATTTTCCGATATCTCTCTAAAAATATAAAATAATCGAAATGAAATGGTATACTCGCAGCTGTAAATTGCAAATGCAATAAAGTGCAATATCGGGTAGTGTATTGTACATGATTGATCAATAGATATTTTATTTATTTATTTTTTTTTTGCATCTAATTTGTTAGTTCGAAAAAGCCTACATTTACAATCGGCCGGATAATAAAAAACCGATCCCGTTAAGTTACATGCAACGAGATTAAAGAAACTTGAAATATTCAAGGAAGTCACAAAAAATTGACAAAGAAGAAAAATCAATTAAGTGAACACTTCACGGTTTTTTATTATTCGTTTCCAATTTGGCAAATAAGTAATTAATTTATTTGTTTTTGCCTGCGCGATCTGTCGCCTCCAACCAAGTTAAATTGCATTGCGGTTTTCAGTTTTCTCGCTCGAAAACAGCATCGATAACGCATAAGCAAAAACAGAATGCAGTCAAACAGAAAACATAATGGCAAAATCTTTTCTATTGTAAATAATACATAATCAATATAAATATTTGTAATATATATCAATAACAACATATGATCTAATAAGTAAATCATACATTAAAATATGAACTAAGTACATATATTAATAGCCGCCAGTTCATCGTAGAGATGGCAATTATTTTTCAAAATATCGTCTTTAAGGTTATTCAAAACAATCTTTTTTCATTAAAAAATAATTTTTTTTTTACCTAAAGAATAATTTTCCCAAAGAATTTTTAACGATACTTGTATCGCCTATTCCTAATTCGCCGTATACATAAACTTAGAAAACTGATTATGGATTCAATAGTAAGTTCGTTCTTAAGAAAAAAAATTAAATTCGTGTATTTTTGTCAGCATTCCTTCGGATAGTACGTGAGCTGAAGGAATGACCAAAGGTACCGGAAGCGCGCATTCGTCCGCTGAATAATGTATCTCGTTACCGATACGTCGATAGCGTTGGAACAGATCGTCTCCATGTGGCACGCAGATGCATCTTCTCGCGTAATAACGCGCCGATAAAGCCGTTCGATGGTGTACTTACTTCTCTGTCTGCAGTGTCACTTACAATTAGTATTGTAGTTCGCAAAATCTTTCCTTAAAATTGATTGTATCTCACTGTCGTACTATTAATTGAAATTAATATTTGGAACAGTTTCACTATAGTAATCAATCGATACATTAATGTTGTTTGTAGTAGATGAAAATTGCAAATTCCAATTCTAAAAGAAAATATAATTGTAATTCTAAAAAGAACTAATTTAGAATCCAATGTTAATATGATTTAAAGAGTAACTTATTAATCTAAATCGTATAATTTTAAGTATAAAAATTG
>NW_017259509.1:530516-535058 GCF_001594045.1 Atta colombica | reverse complement strand
ATATAATATAATAAAAATATATGTATCATTTAATTATAATATTTAATGAAAGAAACTAATTAAATGAGAAGTTTTATATAGTTATAAATTTTATGACTTTATAAAATATTCTAACCAAAATTATATCATAAATGGCACATATGATTTCTGTTGTCTCAGTAAAAAAAAAAAAAGAAAGATTCAAATAGAAAAAATAATTTGACTAATATATACGTCACGTAGGTATTCTGTGTCAAGCGATCGTGCATTCACTCTAAAATTTTTTTTGAAAATCTGTCCAGAAATTTTTATAGCACGGTATGGTACGGTAAAATAAACAAATAAACAAAAAGAAACTTATTTTTATTTTGATAAATAAATATTACTTCGAAAAATATTACTTTGAAATAACGACATAAACAAATCGGTCATGTCGATAATATTTCGTAAATTCGCAACGATTTCCGAAGTTTTTACAGTCACTGCGAACATGCCGAAAGATGTTATTTTGTTTTTCAACGCAGAGGTGAATATATAGGGCCGTGCAGCAACTTCCGCGGCCCGAAAAACTTCGGGATTTATTCATTACACCTGCGTTGTTACCATCATACTCGCGTCACATTCGTTTCCATGAGATACGAACGCGCCTTGCCTCGCTCAAGCACTTCCGCGACCATAGAAACATTTTTCTACTACATTAAAAAGTAGGAATGCGTCCTGTACGACAATCCACGATATTTTTCATTCCGAACATATATTTGGAAAAAAAGTAATCTTTATTTCATTTCTTCTCATTACGTAACAAAATCTTTTAACACAAATAAACGAAGAGAATCATATACAAAATCTTTTGCGTTTTCTCGACAATAATCACAATATTACGTTAATAAATTTTACTTTCTAATATCTACGTATACTAAAAATAGTATTTCTGACAATAAGACCTTCCGTATATTAGAAAAAATGAAGATTACAATCTATATTGTCTACTTATAGTATGAATATAACCATATCTGGTTTATATTAAACTGAATTTTTGAATGTGTGAATTTTGCCTACAATAGTTGTAAGAGCAACAAACTACGAATTATTTGCATAATTTATGATGATCGAGTTTAATTACAAATAGATTCCATCTGAGTGGCAGACCGAGAGGCGGAAATTTCGCGCTGCATTATAATGTAAGTATTGTTTCAAAGAGCGAAATATTCTTGTTCGTCGCCGAATATGTTAAATATTTCTTTGAAACTGCGAGGATAGATATCCGCAGTTTCAACTGTAGCAAGTTGCACGTAAATGAAACGCATATCTTAGAACAAAGATTTTCCGCGGTCGCTTTTGTAATATAGATATTTGTTCCTTGATACTGAAGTCCCGTAAGCCTCTAGTATGCTATATATCGGAAATGCAAATGCAAGAAACGCGAGTTTCAGACTTCTCGACCGCATAACGTAATAATTTAAAAAGGTTATAAGAAATTTTTCGTCTATAGGGGATAAAACTGAAATCAGTATAAGCTCGAAATTATCATTTTTCAAATCTAATCTCAGAAATTTCAAATTATCTCTATTCTATTTAAGGAACTCTTTGATGTGCAAAGGTGTGTGTGCGTGTGCGCGCGCGCGCGCGCGTGTGTGTGTGTGTGTGTGTGTGTATATTTGTAGTTTAAAAATAAAAATTGACAAGGCAATACAATCAAGTATCCCCTCCAATTTTATTAACCTTTAAATATATTAAAATATAGACAAAAATAAAAGATATGTATTTTGTATAAGTACTGAATCACATGTACATCTTTATTAAAGTGATGAGACATTCCTTGAAAAAAATCAGTTTCTTTCTTTGTAAGGGAATGTCGTCTAAGTTATTAAAGATATAAAAAAAGGTTAAATAAAATTTAAATGATTTGAAGAGACTTTATAAAATTTTTTAATAAAATTTTTTTATTTATAAAAAGTAAAAAATTAATAAAAGTTTTTTAAATAAAAATGTATAAAAATTTAAAAAATTAAAAAAGTTATTTTATTATAAAATACTCTTAAAATAATTTCTTTTTTAAATCATAAAACTCCTTTTTTCATGAAAGAGTAATATCTTCTTAACGCGCAATTAAGCACTTACAAGAAATATGTATATCTCTGCCTATATTTTAATGTATCCAGAGCTTTAAAATTGGAAAAAGTATATACGATGAACTATGAAGTTACCACGAAATTTTATTAATATAAGAAGAATAATAACAACATTTTAATAACATTTTTTAAATAATTTTTATACAGTTTTTATAAAAATAAAAAAATATTCCGCTTTTCTTAGTATAACAATCTTTTTTTCATTTTTATAAAGAAAACTAAAATTGTAAAAAAATGATACTGGAACAGTCATTATGTTATTTGTCATTTTGTAATTTACTTACTCTGTCATTATTTTTCTCTATTATTACTTTACTCTGTCATTATTGTTTTTATATTAATAGCACGTCATGCTGACTTTACAGATCCAAAAAGAAATACTTGGGTGAGTTTCCTTGTCAGTGAGTAGGTATTATTTATATGGAAAATAATTACTTAAATTACTTGTAAGCGTACGTCCATCACACAAAAATTATTTAAGGAATATACGTGTATACATAAAATTACTGTTAATTAATACAATTTTGTAAATATCATAAAGAATATAAATGCGTGCGCGTCACATCGGGAAATTTCGCTCCTAACGTAATATACTCAATAATGGGGACGGCAATAACTCGAAAAATATATGTTCACGGAATGCATTTGTACGGGTGAGATGAAAATTAAAAGAGGCAACGTGCGCGGCGTGACGAGCACGGTCGCTGCTGCGCCTAAGAGCCTCGTTGCCATCTTCGCTCCTAGCTTCGGGAGAATTGATAACATAAATATCGTGGCGGACAGTGGCCACAATTTATGGGCATTGTAATGACCCTTAATGCGCATGAGTAGTTTGGCTACAAAGCCCTCATAACTCTTACGCGGAGCAAACGTTGCTAATTTTCTTGCGCCCGCCGCTTAGGCTGTCTTGTGCTAACTCAACCTCGCTCTCACCCGCTCGCACTGCCGTCCACCCTCTCCGCGTTTTCCGACTTCCGTAAAAACGTAAATTACAGCCCGGCTAGGTGAGATCATCGTTTCCATTCTTATCTCAGACTCCGACTGTCCTGCGAGATGATTCATGCACGTTTTCCAAAGTCCGATCTTCGTGATTTTAATCCCTCCGTATATTTCCACCGATGTCGCGACCGATGTTCCAAGTCACGGAAAACGGCAATCCGTTTAATAATTTAATCGATATTCGACTGCAATAATTCTTTGTAATCTTAGATTACGCAATGAACTT
This sequence comes from Atta colombica, assembly GCF_001594045.1. Taxonomy (NCBI): domain Eukaryota; kingdom Metazoa; phylum Arthropoda; class Insecta; order Hymenoptera; family Formicidae; genus Atta; species Atta colombica. The sequence goes on along the minus strand of NW_017259509.1, from coordinate 531,722 downwards.
AATTACTTCAAATTTAAAACGATGAGAAGAGAGAAGTAAAGATATATCATCAATAAAATTTTCACGATAAGAACAATTTGATTAAAGGATCTAAAAATTTAACTGGATACAAGTCCAAAAATAATTCTGTTGGTTCATCAAAATAATTAGGTAAAAATCTTAAACATGATTAGCTAAATTTAAAAAAATTGTAATTGTAGTCTAGCAATCAGATTGAACGTCTCACATAATTATTTCAATAATTCAACAAAATTATTTTCAGATCTGTATCTTAAAATATACTTCAGCAAAACTATTTTTTCTATGTATACTTCATAAAGAAGCTTGTAATTTTAATTGGATTATACAAACTTAAATAAGAAATACAAAAATGTTCTTCATTGTTAAATACAATCGAAACTTGTTGAGAATTATAAACAATTATTAATAGAATAATTTACTGCATAGCAATGACAAAGAAATGTAATAATTTTTATCAATATTTCATTGATCGCAATATACAATTCTTTTCGAAATTATTATTTACTAATGAGTATAATATTATATGTTTAAAAATATTTCGAGACAGAAGATTTTAACTTATAAACTCTCTTATGATTTAATAATTCGATTAAATTTCACTCCCTATATCACACTTGCTAGATATTTTGTATTTTTTATAATATATAATCAATAACTTCTTTTTGAGAGAATTTTAGTTATAAATCTGAAAACCGATTGATCTCTTCGCAGACTTTCAAAATAGAAAATTAATTTCAGAAAATCTGTTCTCGTAAATAAACAGTGATAACATTCTAATTTAGTTATTTCAAAATTACTTTTCTTTTTGATAAAATTTATCATACGTTATCTCTTATATTATTGATATATACAATATATCATATAGTATTTTCAATAAGTAACTCATATCAGAATTATATCCTTTTGTCGTGGAATATAACAAACCATGCTTATTATCAATGAAAAATCAAGAAATTGATCGGTGAATTTTAGATAATATCTAAAAATAAATAATTCATATTAAATGATACTAATCGAATAATCTCATGTCAGAATTATCATAAATATATCCAATAAATTCGATATTTGATGTTCATGTTAAAATTTAAACGAGCGCCTCACGTAATAAATAATATTATCTAATAATTATTAAAACTATAAACTTCAAATAATCATTCAATAAGATTATTCTCATTGTCGAATTTT
>NW_017259509.1:524809-530416 GCF_001594045.1 Atta colombica | reverse complement strand
TATGTGTGTGTAGGTAATATCGGAATTTGCATTACTTTTAACGACAAATCTATTGACAATTTTCAAAATCCACGAGAAAACGCCGAGTGCAATAGAACTAACCCAAGAGCTGGTTTTTCATGCGATTGTCTACCTAATCCAGAATTAAATAACGGAGCGTTGAATTAGCCTGATCCTTTTAAAGTCAGATTGATGAAAGACACGAGCAGAATTAAACAGCCTCTCGCTCAGGTGCTCCTGAAACATATAGGGGGAATAAAATACTGTGGATTCGCGAATTGAATGTTCAATGTTCTTCATCTCACTCAGTCTTCAGTTCCCAAAGATATGCTTACATTTTAACGTTTGCGTTAGTGATAATGTGTTTTATAATATATGTTTTTTCCGCAGCTATTTATAAAATATCTGCCTTGTATTTGAAAAAAAGGGATTTGCTTATTTCTCGATAGACAACATTATTTTTTTAAATATAAACTACATATGTTATTCAAAATTTATAAGTATTTTCAATAAGTAATCACTTTTTATACATGCGTTTTTTTATGACGGGTAAAATTGTAATGTTTCAGTTCCTTCATATTCCCAAGATATTATTGTACAATTCCAGCATTTTAGCATTCATATTTAATCAATCGAATAATTCCATTAGCTGCAGAAATCTAATAATGGCAGAACATCTTGTATTGTAATTAAATCGGTACATTATTATACTTATCCTTAATTCATATTTAATTTTAACTTTAATCTAGATATTCAATTGTTCGTTATTCATCTATTGTTCAAAATTACGTATGAAATCACATTCAATTCTCGCACATTATATTTTGACAAAGAAGAATCTTACTCTTATAAGCAGTTTGAACAAATGATAAAAATCATAGCGTCATAAACACGAAAAACTCTACTCGAGGATATCGGTCGGATACTCTTGTATCGTGGAGTATCATTTGGGTCGCTATAACTCTATAAGGATTTTTCCACGAGTTCGACTGCGAGAGATTATAAAGTCGTCGAAAAGCCGGCCATAAAAGTCAATTTTGCTTAACGTTGTTTCAGCATTCCTCGATCCTCCCCATAACAAAGTTAAACAAGCTACCGTTTAATAAACATTTCAGAAACAATTTTTATTTTAAAAGATATTTAATATAGCTATTAAGAAATATCGCGTAATAATTAAAAAATAATGAAAGCTTTTGCGCCTGTATTATGAATTCTTCCAACTTTATAGTTCCTCTTCAAATTGTGTGTATTCTGAGACTGTTACTAGCTAGTTTGACTGCAGTGCTCGCAGAGCAAAATACAAAAATATAATAATATAATAAACAGCATCGTTTCTAAACCGCTCGTGAACTTTGCGAGAAAAAGTTGCGAGACCTTAAGGCTCTTATCGGGCGCTAAGAAATATCAAGCTTTTTCCTAAACTTTCCCTCGCTTTTATCGCAACTTATAAACTTTCGCTCGAGAGGCGACGCTGTAGCGAAATCATTTCGCATCTGTGTGTAATAGATCGCTATAAATATCTTAAGGAAATCTTGCATACTGAAAAGTAAGAATATTTTTTCCGTTAACGCACAAGTGTAGAATCTTAATCTTACAACCGTATTGTTTTTAATAAATAATTTGTTTATTAATTCGTATGAAAAACTAATAAAAAAGCAAATAAAAATTTCGTTAAAATCAAATTTTCAAAAAAAATTTTCCTTTATTTATAATATATATATCGCTAAATATCTTAAAGAAATTGTAATGTTACATATAGTTTATATGAACTGTAACAATACGCGCAAGTATAATTCGTACATAAAAATTAGCGAGAAATTACTTAAAAAAAATAGATATATAAAAAGTGCAAGTACTTTAGTGTGAAGTAATATTAAATAATATTAAGTATATTAACAGTAATCGCGTGGTTAACATACTTTTCTAATCTTGCAAACTAAGAATACATTTTCCATTAACATACAAACTGACGACAAGGGTAGAATCTGCGGGAAATCTGCTTAGAATCAATTCTAAGCAGAATCGTAAAACGTATAAGACATATTCTCGTAAGATTTGTAAGAATTTAGAAGAAATTTATAATTTTACGTAATATTTTTACAGACAACTTCTTGTTAGAGCCGTAAAATATATGGGAAATTTAGAATAGTAGATATTACGAATGATTGTACAGTATATATACATAATGTAGAATTATAATACCAATCATAAGTTCTTACACATTTTATGAGAACAAATTACAAGCTTTATAATTCTGCTTAGAATTGACCTATTATATGATTTTTGATAAACGATCATTTGCTAATTCGTGTAAAAAGCAAATAAAAAATATCATAAAAATTTCATTCACTCAAGAGTTTCGCGCAACATAGAATATGTTATCGAGTTCATAAATATATGATGATTATAATTAGTTTTTACTAAAATATACATGTACTTTAAAAATACTATGCTTATTGTGTTTCTTAAGACTCTTACAGAATCAAATAAAATACAATCGCAACGTTTGCAGCCTCACAGATAATCGAGTTTTGCGGGATTCGATTCTTATCTTTATTGTGGCGTAATGATGAACGATGATGAGTATTATAAAAGTAGCGGAAGGAGATATTACTGTCGGACGTTACGATCCCTATTTATCTCTGCAAGTAATTTCAGAGAATCTCCACGTAGCACAAGGCGTGCATTTTCAGTTTACGTCGAAGTCGGTAAAATATAACTTCCAGCCTTTATAAAGCGTTCACCATAAATCTTTAAGAAATTTTTCACCACCTGCAATACTGCGTAATGTTACATATAGTTTATATGAACTGTAACAATACGCGCAAGTATAATTCGTATATAAAAATTAGCGAGAAATTACTTAAAAAAAATAGACACATAAAAAGTGCAAGTACTTTAGTGTGAAATAATATTAAATAATATTAAGTATATTAACAGTAATCGCGTGGTTAACATACTTTTCTAATCATTCGAAAGAATAAATGCGTTATTTTTCTATAGTTTTTCTTGTGTTTATCCACATTATATAACAAAAACATTACAAAAAAGTCAGTAATAAAATGCCGCTTTAAAATGCAGATTTAAATTTACTTTTTCTCAATTATTATTTTAATTATTTTAATTGTTATAATCGAGAAATTCTTTCTATAATTTAATTAATTATTAAAGATCGCAAATTTTTAATTTATTTCAGTTTAGAAAAACGATTATATTAAAGGTCTCAATTTTATTGTAATCAATATCAAATAAATTTGCAATGAGTATTATACAATAGAAAGTATCGGAAAGCTATTAGCTTCAAAAATTAACGGTGCAGCGGATAACTCCACATTTTTCGTCTATTTAAAACTTTCTACTCTTCATTTCCTTACTTAAAATTTAAGATTTCTTATCGACGATGTACCAAAAATGGAAAGTAAAGAGTCCCGTTATCCTTTTATGTCATCATTGTTATACGATGCATGGCCACAGAGGCGCAGGCAAGATCGAGTGCGTCGCATGGTGAAAAATTGTTAAATTCCACATAGTTTATAGTCGGCGAGACTGTATTTGCATAATCTCTATAACCGCAAAACGATTGTTGGGGGCCACAATTCACGCCATTTTATGGTGAGAAATGGTCGTAATATATTTTTCTCCGGGGATAGTTTCACAGACATGGCTGCGTCTTTGACGAGACTTGTTTTTATAAGTTTCTGAAAACGCGCACTTACTACCTGTCGCTCAAAGATGATAAGTGAAATTTAACAGTTCAATTGTACGGAAAAATTATTTACAGAAAAATTTCAAAGTAATTTATCAATTTTCCATTCCCGTTTAAATATGTGGTATAAAATTATTATATATGCATAAATACAACAAATATAATAAATATGACAAAACATTTTATTTAAAAGAATAATTATATTTTGTAATTCAATTAAAACGCTTTGTAAAAGAGTAAAGTTTTATAATTAACATGACAATTTAAATAAAAATATTTTTATAATTTGGAATATTAAGATACCAATCAGAGAGGACAAATGCTAAAACGCGAAAACTTGAAGTGTCAAATGAACATGATTTATATTACTATTTTCCATGCAACATTGTACACAGACGGAAATAAAAACACAGTTAAAAACTTCACTGGTTCAACAAATCTACAGTAATATACAATCAGTTTTCTATGTTACAATAACAAAATTGACAACATTAGCTGAATAACATTAGCGATTTGTTAAACTACCAAGTCTCAAATTATATATAACTTAAATTATTTAAAAAGTTATACATAATTTTAAATTATACACATATAATTATAAGAAGATTAGATAACAAATCATTTAACAAATCGCTAATGTTATTCAACTGTTAATATTTTGCTACTTTAACATAGAAAACTGACTGTCTATATATTACGATTATAGATTTACTGGATCAATGAAGTTTTTAGTTGTTTTTTTTTCCGTCTATATATACAATGTTGCACGGAAAATAATAATACAAATCATATTCATTTGACACTTTAAGTTTTCCATCTTAGAATTTATAATTCTCTCTGATTGGTATCTTAATATTCCAAATTAATACTTTTATTTAAATTGTCATATTAATTATGAAACTTTATTCTTTTACAAAGAGTTTTAATTGAATTATAAAATATAATTATTCTTTTAAGAGATAAATTCACGCAATAAGCTATTATAACTTTGCTATATCACTCAATCTATTTTTTTCTATATTTAACGATATAAAATTTATTTCGGTTAAAAGAGAAAACTTAAAACAATTTTTTCAAAATTTCTTCAATTATCAGGCTCCTGATCATATCGACATAATTGGAAGACGCTTAACTTTCACGTTTGCTCTGCGAACGGAATGGTAACGTCGAGTCGTGCGTATCGTTGCCATAGGTAAGGAATTCTTCAGAGATTTATAGAGAAAGACGCGAAAGCACCTTTTCTCTTACTCTTTCGCTTTCTTTCTCTTTCCTTCTCCGCGCTCTGACTTCGACATGGGCCAAATCTATAGAGGCGCGTCGACGACGGTATGGGAGCAACGAGAACTTAAAGAAGGGAATATACCCGACATGCCGGAATATATATCGTCGGCTAGATCTCTCACCCTGTACTCTGATTTATTTTACGCCAGCGAGAGCGGCAGCGCCCGCCTACAATTTCGAAAAGTCAGCAGAGTACCGCGTGTCGTGTGTACACCGCGTGTACGGGATTTCGGAAATTTAAGAGAGTCTTCAGGCTCGTCTGCTCGTCCCAGTTCCGCAACCTCCTTTCGGTCATAATCCCGCTTCTTCTTTCTCAGAAAGAAACTTGAACTACTTTTTATATGTAATTTTTATATGTAAAAATACGCACGTGTGATGAAAGGCCATGTTTACATTTCTTGTAAAGTTTCTGCTATTAAACTGCCCATAATCATTGCTTTTTTATCTAAATTATTTAAAAAACAAATAAAAAAATATATTGTAAAAATATATAAGATCGATAAAACGAATTAGATTTTAAGACATAATTGTCATAGTTTTATAAATATTTTCCATTTTATTTATAAAATCTAATTTCTATTTTTATTTTTAGAAAAATTTTTAAATCAAGTAATTATTTT
>NW_017259509.1:519943-524798 GCF_001594045.1 Atta colombica | reverse complement strand
TATATATATATATACACACATACACACACACACACTTGAAAATATAATTATTTATTACAAAAATAATATAAATTCCATTTTGGAATATTACTAAATTTTAACGAGATGTGATTATCTTCACATTTTCAACTGGAATATAATAGCACAGGAAATATTAAAATGAAAGCCACTTTAAATTCAAAAGTTAATTAAAACTGAAACCATCAGTTATTTTATTACATTATATACAATTTAGAAAAAAATCACACATTTTTCGAGGTGCAGTAACGCTTCTGGAAATGTGTAGATACATAGAAAAATTTTCATCTTATGTATATGTTGTAGATGTTACCGCTTAGAAGTCCTTATTGTCGGATATCTGTGAATTCGCCATAACGTCACGTAAGGGTTCAAAGTGTTACTTTATTTTTCCGAAACGACGAAACGCCGCTCGTTCTCGAGCTTTCGCAAGCGTAAAGCTTTTATTTCAGCCAGAGGCGACACAACCTCCTGTTGCCGCAGTTCCTGTTATCGTTCTTCTGCACCAGGAAACATAGAGTCAGAGAACAATTAAAACATTGCAATGTGAATATTTTTAGTGGCATGCTTTTTCTCATCTGTTGCGTGCGAATTATCTGCAAAATAGGAATGCGTTAGAGAGCATAGTGAACATTTGAATGTGCTTTTTATTTGAAACAAAAATCCTTAAGTAGCTTCCGTTAAATGCAATTAGTTTAATTAAATAATATTAATTTTAAACAAATATCCAATTAATATCGGCTTATATATATAGATTCAATAATTACAGAAAGGAGCATTAAAACTTACACTAATTCTTCCGACAAACAATCTTTATATAAATTATCTTTTAACAATATGACAACGTATACCTAATAAACATAGATATACTAATGACAATCTTACATTAGATTATTAGTATGTACAATTAATGTTAATTACTTATATATTCTAACTCTCATTACCTAACAAAGTATAAAAATCTAAGATCAAATTAACAATTTTAGTTGCAGGTTCATCAATTGTCCAGCGCTTTGACTTTCGTAAAAATGTAGATACATGCGAATTGTTATTGCTTTGGAGCTTCATTATATTGACAGTCACGCTAATTAATAGCACAGGAGTCACAATTCCTAAGTTAAATTGAAGTAATAATGAGAACATGAGACTAAAGGAAGATCTTACATATTGTCAAAACCAAATTTATCAATTAAGAATAAAAAAATATATAAAAATTCCACATGTGTACACTCTTATAAAAATCAAAGCGCTGGACAATTGATCCGCGATGAAAATCTCAGATTTTTATAATTAATATGATGAATAATTAATTAGGGAATAAAAGTTAGAATGTGTGTGTGTGTGTGTGTGTGTGTGTGTGTGTGTGTGTGTGTGTGTGTGTGTGTGTGTAAGTAATTAATGTCAATTGTACCGATGATAATATAAAGATCGAAACATCTATGTTTATTATATGTTATCACATTATTAAAAGACAATTTACAAAGATTGTTTGTTACAAGAAGAACTAGTATAGACTTTAATGCTCCTTTCTGTAATATTAATTTTGTCTGCTGCACTCTATATGGTTTTTGTGTACAAGAAATAATCGAACGCATTTATATGCCGAAGTAGAAGATTTGCTTCCTTCGTTTGTAAAGAAATAAATTAATATTTTACGTATCATAAAAATAATGTATATAATACTTTAATTTATTTATCATTAATCTTTATAAATTGTACATTTATTAATATATATTCTAATCTTTATTTTAAATATATTAATAATTATTATAAGTGATCTATTAATGACGTATTAATAACTCATTCTTTCCAAAGAAAATGAGCGTTTTTAAATCTTTTACAAAAATATCGCACATATAAGTCGTAAATCAAAAGAAAAACAAAATTCATGATAAAAAGCTGAAATTTAATAACAAGTGCTTTAGTGCAACGCTTTCGCTTGTGATTGTCCTGTAATTGTGGTCCACTCCAGCGAGTGAATTTTTTATTGCCCGTCGTCGCGCACAAGTTTTAATACGCGGTGTAGGACCTTCTTTAAACAACATCGAGATTTAATTAGGTTTTGTACTCTCCAACGTTAACACATTAAAAAAGGAAAGAAACTACAACTCGGGTCATTCGCGCTCTGCAAAACAATTTTAATTTTTTATGAACTTTTCTGTGACGTTAAGAGAAATTAGATCGGAATCGTTAGTCGTTGAAACATTATGTAAGCTTAAATTTAAAAATAGGACAATTTGAAGGTGGTTAATCGATGTAATGACTTACGGCTTGTCAAAAGTGATTCCTGTCATTCGCGCCTCAATGAAAATCAATGAGGTTAAACATTGCCGTTTTAAACATGAAGCTTAATTCGTGCTAATTTTCTCGGTGAAATATTTCAACGACATTGCCGAATCAACAGAACCCGAATTTTTAGTTATTTTGCGCTTTACCTGCCAATATTTACAATGAGCTTAGCTCTTATTATACTGATATAATACATTTTTGGTATATTACTTAATTACTTAATTAAAAAATTATTGTATTAACACAGAAGGACTTAAGTATAACACTTAAAATAATTTTTTTGAAATATGATTATATGTAGAGATTTTCGCTTACAATTTCAATTCATTACCTAGTTATTTATAAAAATATAATTTTTTTTCTTTCTCTTACACAATGATTTGTCGATGTATTTATAATTTATAACATTTCCATACATTTCTCGCACCATTTATTTTTGAATCTAAAGATTATTACTCAAAAGTTTCGGCACATTGTTCGAGAAACGAGAAAAGGAAAAAAAAAAGAGAAGGTAAGAGTGCAATAGGATGCAAGTACTGATGGCAACGATATATTTCTTGAATTATAAGAATGAAAGCGTGAAGAAGGTAGCGAGTCTACCACGAACGAACGAGTGTGTGTGTGTGTGTGTGAAAGACGAGGGCGGAAAGTCCTGAAAACTTTCTGAGATCGAACATGACTTCTTCGAGAAGCGAAGCCCTGCTCCATTATAAGACTCCTTCCCCCTTCTTCCGTTTGTTTTTGCGATATATCCCTCTTGAGTTCAGTTTTCCCCTCTTCGTAATTTCAACCCCAAAATTTTCCCCTGAGAAAAAAAAACATCTCGATTTATCAACAAAATCTGTAAAAGCGAGACGTAATCCGCTATATCTTAACCAGTTTATGTGCTACTTTAGGCTTCATTCAATCTACCAAAACGAAAAGCCATTATGAGTTTTTCTCAAGTCGTTTAAGCGGAAAATCTAACCGGTTTCTGTAATTTTGTGCCGCATTAATCAATCAATCATTATACTTGGAATATAATAACATTCCGCTTTCGAGCTTTCGAGAAGGGAGAGGAAGGGATCGAGAAGGGGACCAGGCATCATTAGTCAGAAACGTCAAAGACAAGGCGACGGTTCTGCGGATAGGACACGATACGACTCTTTGTACGATTTATTTCAGCGGGAGTTATTATTCCGCGGGTACTAAAGCCGCGTTTTCCACTCGCGTGGGTTTTTATGTTAAACGGCAAAATTCGGACAGTGGATGTATTACAAAAGTTTAAACAGAAATTATATCTGGAAATCTAGAAAGTGGTTTCGCATTGTTTTTGTATTGAATTTGATAAACTGCATATCACAACTTTTATATATATATATATTTTTTTTTTATATATATATATTTATTTATTTATTATTATTCATTATTACTAATTTATTTATCATTACATTAAGAATATTTGGCAGAATCTTTGTTTAATTTATTAAATTTCAATATCTGAACTACTTGATAATCACTTTTACTACTTTCTAATGTAACTAAAATATTGAAACGCGAATAGTATATCGAAGTATTTAAAGATATTTATAATTGGTTATTAGTTCTGCTCTTTGTCGGTTTTTGACTTGCCAAACGAAGATAATTCGAGAATAGTTGTTACAGAGTAGTTATGAATCCTTTAGAGTCTTACATGAATTCGTCATGTTAATGAGAGAAGAACCTTATGGCAGGGCGCTGTCGAGCACATTCGCATTTGCATAGTACAATCGATAAGGTCCTTTTTCTTATCGTGGATGCAAGCGCAGGATTGTAATTCAGGCATCTAAATGCAAAGTGATGAATGCCGATAAAACGCGCGCGCATGAACTATATATACAAACATATTTAAAATTAAATTAAATTCCTTCATATTTCGAGGAGTGACTTTGCATATTATTTTACCGCATAATTATGCATTCTCGATGCGCAGATCACGTTGCAAAATACCAGTTTCTCTCTGTATGCGAAATTTTATGTATTTCCGTATCGTCCGTAGTTTCAATAAATGCGAATTCGAGAATGGAAGTTCCGGCAAACATAAGAGGTCACGTACAGACGTCGTACAAAGTAATATCTGTTGCTATCAGGATATCGAAGATTGCCAATATCAAGATAAGCGATATCGTATGGATTTAGACGGAACCTCGCGACTCGTATTTTCCTGACGTTTCTTCTGCTCTGCGCTTTATGACTTTTTGCACTTTCGCGACGCACTAACCCCGGCGATGCCATTAAGAAAGATGACCGCGCTTCACCACAGTAAAATCGCATGGTGCAGCTGATCCAAGAACATATACAGGAATTCTATGCTCTGGCCGAGAGAATATTTATCTGCCTTCTTACTCTTATCTATGTATTCATATATCTCGAGGAAATACGACACTATTATAGAAATACATTCTTTAAATTCCTTCTTTTAAAAGCTTTATGCTTAAGCATACGGTTAAAAATCATAAATGATTTTTCAATTTCCGTTCAAAATAAATCAAATGGCGAATAGTAAATAACGTGACTTTACGCTTTATAT
>NW_017259509.1:509742-519843 GCF_001594045.1 Atta colombica | reverse complement strand
TATGTATATATATATTAAATATACATACATACATATATACATATACATTAATATATATTATATATACAAAAAGAAAAGAAGGTTTTGCTAAAATATCTAAAAATTTAGCTAGATACAGATCTGAAAATAATTTTGTAGATTATCAAAATAATTATGTAGGTACTTAAACTGATTGCTTAACGGAGAGAATTTTTTCTTGGAGTTTAAAATATGGTAGTTCTGAGACATTATATTTCAAAGAATTTTATGTAAATTTCTCTCACCCATTAATTAATTACAATAAAATATAAAATAAGTTTGATTAATTTTATTGAAAGGAATGGTAAAAATCTTTAAAATATTACATTGTACCACAATTATCATATTTTCAGGATGAATTTTAAAAGATAATTCTCTCCGTATAGAATGTCACTTTTAGCAGCACGGCTTATCATTATTTGAGTTTCTTATGTAATTATTTTGATAATCTAACAAAATTATTTTCAAATCCGTATCCATCTAAATTTTTAAATATTTTTAATTACAAAATTTTTTCTGTGTAAATATACTAATTTGAAGTTCAAGATCTAAAAAATACAAGAAGACATTAATATCTGTTATCTATCATCTATTATCTTTTTCTGAAAAAAAAAAATAAAGATAACAAAAAATCATTGGACGTCCTATCGTACATCGAATGTCGTTGTACTGATACGAATGAAAGAGAAATAATCAGTGAACTCTCTTTGTTTATCTTGGTTTTCTCGCCTAAGCGATTGTTGACATAATAGATTCTCGATCCATTTATACAATATAATCATATCTATCCAGACTTGAAAAACTAATTTTCAGTTACGAGCGAGCGCGATTATCCGCGACGAGTTATCGTAGCCACATTGCCGGTCGTTGAAGAAAATGCGGAGAAGATAAAAACAGGGAATCTTTAGGAATTTCGCATTTCGTGCGTACCGTCAAGTACTCGAAACTGTTTCTCAGCGAAGAAAAGAGAGGCAGAAGTAGACAGAAAATATTGAGACACATCGTAGGCCGATGAATCTGAAGACGCGCGAGGAGATTATACTCCTCCCATCTTTTATCAGTGTCTGTAGCTACGATACTAGCCCTTTTGCAATATCACAGTCATTGCTTTTTTTATCATGATGGAGTTAAAATGAGCCGCCTGCCCTGCTCTTGAAAGCAGTAACTGATAATAAGAACGGAAAGAGGGCTGGGGTCCCTACTCATCGTGTTCGTTACCCAAATCTTCATTCATCTTTCTCCAAGTCTCGTCTTGGAAAACCACGTGGCGACATCTTCGTGACCTGACGGGGATACGAAAGATAACATTTAATCCTCTACCAAGATAGGGGGATAATGTCTATTGCATAGGATATAATACACTATCTAATATGAAGGTTTTCTAAAATGTTGATAATGTGTGCAAAAATATGTATACAGATTATCCTGACTGAGATAATAGTTTTTGCAATATATTTTTTATAGGTTTTAAGGTCGATTGTTTTTTAAATAAATTATGTGGTAATTTATTTATTGGATGAACAAAAAAGTAAAAGAATAAAATATAAGAAAATAAGAGAGTAAGCAATGAGCTGAAGTTTACCGAAAGGTGGAACAACTCAGCCTTAAAATGCTAATAGTATCAAATTGAAGATTTAATTTAATTTGAAGGGAATATTTATTATTTCGGTTTGATTGTGTTGCAAGACTGAAAATAGACAGTCATATGTTCAGGATAAAAATTATTTAAATACATATAGATTATTCTAACATCTATTTTTGATCATAACTGGAATTTCTCATACTTAATTCATTGATTTATTTATAAATTATATTAATCATTATTAGCAGACATCTTTTTAAAAAATGTAAATTCAGTAAATTTAAAATAATTATGCAAATCAAACTTTGGATGACATGAACATTTATATATAAGAAATTTTTTTTCTTTAATTACTCTATTTTCTTCATTTATTCTCTGCTAAATGTTAATTGCCGTAACTATGTTAATGCAATCTGCATTTATTTATAAAATTTATGTTCTCTTAATGGAAAAAAATTTGTTAGAGAGACAACTTTCAAATTTCCATTAAACAAGAAAAGTATCTCGCATAAAAGGAGATTAATAGCGATTCTAAATAAAACAAAAGCTTTAAGTTCTTCCAGATTGATTCCCAGCGCACAAACAAGTTAATTAATTAAAGCTTTTAGCGAAGCTGTGTTTGATCGCTGTTTATTCGCGGCCTGTCAAATTGAATAAGAGTTCATGGTATATATGACAATTTTCCTCTTTTTTTTTTTTTTACGAAAGAAACGAATTAAAAAACACTTGCTCCATTGCAATTCCCCGCGTTGCGTATTGAATCAGAAGGGGAGGGAGAGGAGATGCGCAGAAAATGAGAGTTTTTCCCAGGCGGACTTCGTTAAAACGGATGCAGTTGGTCGGCGGGCTCCTTTCTTCATTAGAAAAAGAAACTTTCCGTCGGACGAGCGGCAACAGGAACGATTTCTTTACGACGGCGATGAAAGCGCTTACGGACAAATTGCGATCACAGAGCTTTCTCGTCAGCGCGACACGCCGGCGAAATGACGATCAAATTAGCCACTCGGATTACTTAATTGCACACCGAAGTGCTTCACAAAACTCGAATTAATCCTTTGACAGATTATTTTGTGTTTATTCTTCGAATTACATGTATAGATAGTATTTAAATATAATACTCGAGAGTTTTTATTATACCTTTATATACCTTTATGTTATTCTTATTAATTTGTTTAATACCTTTTACTGCTATAATTTTGCAAATATTTATATATTTTCCGCAACCTATAATTAAATCAATCTAAATAATCATCGAAATAAAAGCGGAACGTTTCAGCTTCAAGAAGAAAATGAATTTTATGTAAATTGATCCATTTTATGCTTTCAATTTAAATTAAAATTTTCAACCACCTTTATTTTCGCGATAAAATGATACGTCACGTATCGGGTGCTATTTTTTCCTTTCATTTCTCAATTTAATTTAATACACTGAAATTATGGAACGTCGGAAACCCCAAAAGACCTACCAAGGTAAATAACTCCCAACATGTACATATAAATGCGCTTTAGTACGTTTTCACTAGTCACTTAGAAGTTACTAATACTAAACGCCTCACTCGAATTGACATTTTCCTGTAGTAATTACCATCAGCAACTACACTAACTGCAAAAAATCAAGAGTGAAAAAGAAAGGACGCCGCTTTTACTCTTTCCATAAAGAAAAAAACATCCTGAAACAGGGTCATACGACGAGAAGTTAAATCGCTCGAATCTGTATCCCATTTTGGCTCCTCTAGAGACAATTGTATTTACGAGTGAACGCGTAAATGGACATTTTACACGAAACAAAGCAAAATCGAACACAACCCTCCGTAATGATGGAACCAGATTTCTTAAATTAACGTACGCCCGACATGCGTAGTACGACGACGACGTCAGCACGTCGGAAATTACATTTCACATTCGACAAGAATGAAATTTCGAATGCAGATTAGTTTCTTGTGCAAGTGCGTCGCCACGCCGCCGCTCCGTCAACGCAGGGAAGCCGCAAGAGTTACAACCGCTATACTCGAGTTGTAAAAACCATTTATTCATACACGCTTATGCCTTATACGATGTTGCTTTATTTACGTAGATCTCATTAAGGCGATACGAAACGCATCAGTAATTTTTTTTCTATCGGGATTCTTGCAGCCAGCACTTAACGGAAATAATTCAATTTCTGCATAACAAGGTTTTCACGCAAGATCATGTTACATTGTTGACATCAACTAATCTTAGACACAGTATAACTTGTTGAAAATATGATCAGACATAGAATTCATCACGCCAAGATGTTCTTTACTTCGAATTGCAACGGAGATGCATTCGGATTATGGATACATTTATCACATGACTGCAGTATGGTTTAATTTCCAGCTATGTGCATCTAAAAGTTTTGCCATTAGGAAGATTTGAATTTTATGCGTTTAAATGAACTCATTAGAAAGGAAACTTTGTGGAAACCGTAGAATTTTAGATTAAATTTAAAGTAGTTATATCATAAAATATTCATAGTATATAATAATCTTATGCAATTTCCTGTGGCTTCCATTTGTTTCTAAAATTAGTCGCAAAACATAATTTAAATAAGTATTTGACGTATAAGGATATAAATACGAATATACAAAATTATTATGAATATTCTAATTGCTATGACGTTAAAACGTTGCTTTAAATCCGTTCTATTCGCTAACGAACGTATGCGATGTATGATTATTAATTATTTTTTTATATTTCAAGACTAATCTCTAACATAAAAAATAATTTTTATATCAAACCTATTCTTATTTTAACATTTTTTATTAATACACAATACGCAATAATTTTTTTAATTGCGCGGCGTTAATCTCTTTTTTCAATTATGAATGTGGTAATCGCGTAGCTTGAAAGTATCACGTACTGAAATGTTACAATGGCTTGGCTATAAATTATCGAACTCAGGTGTACACGACTTGGGCTTAGCTCCGCGCGTCTGACTAATCACGGACTGTAACCACTGCGAGGTTACTCTAATACTTCAGAGATCCCCAATAATTTGCGATAGGTCAAATGTATCGTCGCCGTTCGTTACGCGATCTGTTATTCTCAACGCATTCGTGAAATTCTCGTTATTTATTATTGTACATTTAATAATCCTCTTAAAAGCTTAACGTTTCTATTTTTTTAATAAATTTCTTAATTTTTAAATTTTAATAAGGACATATAATTTTACACACTGAAACAGATAGTTTACAGTTTTATCAATTATCTCTACTTTTTGTTTCTCTCTCATTAAATTGATATCATAAATTGATTTAAGAGCTTTATAAAAGCAATGTGTAAGAAGCGTTCGAAGATGAAAATATCGTTTCTGACAATATACAACTTTTATTCGGGTCGTTTCTCACGTTTAGACTTTAAATAATAATACAAGTATTTTACTGCCATGAAACCAACGGAGCTGAACGAAAATGGGCGAGTACAGAGCTGACAAAAGAGTTTCAACTGAAAATTTGCACAGAATGCACAAAGGCGCAACGTAAGACAAAGGGGAGCGCGTCTTCGTTCTTGGTTTCGAATTGTCGTCCTAAACCCGTGTAAAACAATACGGCTCGTCTACCATGACGCGCGACTCTCCATTCGTCGGAGAAGAATTGTCTTGTACACGTCTAATTACTCGATGGCATTGTTTACGCGGGGCTCGTCGTTCGCCAGCCGCCTTTTCGTACCGGTCTCTTGTTAGTCGAAATCCAAACTCGATATTACTACGGCCTGTGTATCGAGTAAACGACGGAATCCGCTTTGAATAAAGTCACGTCGTCCGTGGTATATGAGCATGGTGCAGCTTCTTACTTTACGAACGTATTGTATTATCGTGCGGTAGAAAATAGGATGAGTCGTGGTTGTTTCTATCGTCCGTATCGTAAGAATGATACCGACGATATATTTCAATATAAATTATTATTCTGTAAAAATGCTCAAATGCAGCTACTTTAACTTACATGTTTATTACAATTTTTCTGAGAAAGCTTTATATGATATAAATTTTACATTTAAAACATTTTATTAAAACACACTGGGAATTACGATTAATCGTGAAAGCATTGAGCACTTGCGTGTATTCATAACATGTTCGTGAGAATTGCGAATTTCACGCGAGAGAGAGAAAGAGAGAAAATGAGAAATAAATAAAAACGTTTTTATAGCTGTAGAGCAAGCCTTCTAAAAACAAAAAAGTAAGCAAAAGAGAAAGAATGTGAAATAAAGAAAATATACAAAAAAAGAAAAAAGGTACAATGATATATAAATTTTATAAAAATAATAGTAATACAAAAAATAAACTGTAATAAAAAAAAGAAAGCGAAGAATAACGCGATGAATAAGAGCAGATATAAAAATAATAGGATTAAGAATTAAACAATAAGTAAGAAATTACGCCTGTAATGGTCGGAGCTGGATCTTAATGCTTTAAATAATTCCATGTATATCTATACCACATTTGTAATCTCTTTGAATTGCGCGCCGAATTGGTTTTTCGGACTTAGAAACGTAACTAAACTATTATAGTAATATCACAAATTAAATTGACAAGCAATTTAATAATTTAATGCTTAATTGGCATCATTTAAAGGAAATCTTAAGAATTAGAATTAGGATTAAAATAGAAGAAGGAAACAAAGAGAGAGAGAGAGAGAGAGAGAGAGAAAGAGAGAGAGCAAGAAAGACCGACAGCTATTTCACCAAGTTTGTATCACGTCGGTGTCAAGTTTTATCGTCTCGCCTTTTCGCTCATCACATTCGAAACTTGTTGGGCAAGGCCGCGCCACTATTGCTCATTGCACTCGAGCGGAAAAGCTTGCCGAGTCTCGAACTTGATTCCGCTTCTTGTCGCGCGGGCATGCGCCCACATGATGGATACAGTTCGCTCGTATTGCGTGCATCCGACCGGGGGGAACGATAAATGTACCTAACTTCCACCGTTTTCTGTCGTGAAGTTGTCATGGGCAAACTTTCGCGCGACGACTCCTCTTTCGAGCGCAACAGCATGGATACTCAGCTTCATGTTAGAATCTTTGCCTCTCGGAGGGACAATCAAGCGTCTGCGTATAATATGCTTTAAGCTTTGCATTGGCAAGCAGAAGAGGGTGTATTAAATATTATAGGGATTTCAACGTACTGCTTACATCGTTAGTCAAGAGCACAGATTATTTAAATTACGGAACGGACCTAAATTATAATTAATCTAATTATAATCAACCTAAATTATAATTACCAAGTATATATGTTTATTCAGGATAATACAATAATACAATAATACAATAAATATTACATGTCAAAGTATTAAAAAAACCGCCATAATTTTCTAGAGAAAATTATATGAAAATTATTTAAATAATGCTATGTATCTACGTATTATTTTATATCTGTGAAAGCAAAAAGTATTCGTACAAGGGAATTTATTATAAAAAAAGCCTTATTTATAGAAAGTAAATATTAATTAGCAATTTTATACAATGAATACACTCTAATATAAATAAACGAGCTTCGCATTCTTGATTTTAGAAGCTAAATTTCTCTGTAGGAATACTTTTTGAGCATTCAAATAATACAATTTTTAATTTTCGCTTATTTTTCGGATGATATATTTTGTATAATTAATATACATCATTTTGGTATATATAATTTTAAGAAACATACAGTCTATTTTATTCTTTATGAATAAATTGTTAATTATCCAAACAAAAAATGATCATTAATTAAACGTCGAATCGACGTCAAATTTGTTAAAATCATCGAATTTATACCGATTTGACATCAATTCGATGACTCATTTTTCGCTGGATAATATTTACTTTTTAAAAATAAAATTTTTTTTTTAAATATTTTCTCTATACGAATACTTTTTGTACTTACTGTATATGCGTTTTTACTGTATATGCGAAATATTTGATTTATATTGGCTCAGTACATTATTCATTTCGTCCTGAAAATGAAAGGAGATGGATGAGCATTATCGTCGTTATTATGTAACTACTGGAAGGTCGATATGAGTGACACATCAATTTAATATTATGATTCGAAGTGTCTAACAAGTCAGGTAGCTGCGTTGCGCCTCGTAATGGAGTTATCAGTGTGCTGCTGCACAAGGGAAACTTGCCTGATTGGCGTTTAACGCTTACAACGCGCCAACCAGGTCGCCAAAGGCGATGTTATTGCCATGATAAATTTTTATAAACACATATACAATTTTTAGTCTTTTAACTTTTTGCTTTACTACATGATTAATTTCGCTACTAATTCCACGCAATTGCATGCTACTAAAATTATTCTAAATTATTATATAAAGATTTTATTTTGTTTATTTACTATAATAATATCAAGTGAATTAATGTAAATAAAAATTAATAAAAGAAAAGGCTTTTTTTATATATATTATGGAAAAGAATTTTATACATCAATAAATTTCTATCACATGTCTGTTGTAAACAAAATAATAGATTTTATTATTGTCAAAGATTAATTCACTTTTTTGTGTATGTTGGAAGATCTCTTATTTTAGTGGTTTTATGTATTTCTTTCTTGATCCTTGATGTAATATCGCGTAAACAAACGGGCTACCATCATCCCTAATATAACCAGAGGAACGGTGCGGCAGCGACGGGTACGCGTTTTGATCTGTACGCAAAGTCTAGATGAAAGGATAAGGAATATCCCCGTGGAATATCATCACAGACGCTGACACGACTTTAATGTTCCCGCTAGTAATATATTCTCCCACGCCTCACGTCTACTTTATTATTTTTATTTTCGCCTCAGCCGCGTCCAAGCCAATAAAAAAAGGGATATAATTCTCTGGTATATAATTCGATAGGATTAATAATCAGAATTTGTCGATTATTTGCATATCAAATCGTTTCATCCGCAATTCTTAATATATACGATTTGAATAAAATTGATCGATGATAAACGACAGGTATTTCCGTATAAATACAATTGTGATTGTATTTATTATTATTCTATAACTTTTCGTCTTCCTTTGTAGTGCATTTGATTTCCAGTCCATTGAATATAAAGATACGATAGATTTATTTAATAATATTCATCAATAATTTATACACAAACCATCAAAAGGATACGCGGGATAAATTATATCTATAATTAACTGACATGACGTGTTTAATTACTCGCGATTCTCGTTAAATATCATTTTTGTCCATGCATTATGCAATGTATTCAGTATTTTATTAATTAATAATGTAATAATGCGAGCAAACTGTGATATCTCTTATCAAAGCTGATAATCCTATAAAACATAATTTAAAAAATAATTGTAAAGATTATTATATTTAAAAAAAAACATGTTAATTAAAATACATAAAAATAAAGTTGAATACTATATTGAAAAGTTATTCGTTTCAAGACATCTATTACAATTAATATTTTTATGTTCCAGCTGGATCCATGATTGTGACAAAATGGTGGATTGGCAAAAAGCACTTCTAATGATGTTATTGGCGCTCCTGATCTATCCAAATGATATTTTTGGTAAGCGTCAAATTTTTATCATGCTCTACTTATACTCAAATACAGAGAGAGAGAGAGAGAGAGAGAGAGAGAGAGAAAGAGAGAGAGAGAGATTTCGATCAATTTGCATCAGTTACAAGATATCTCTCCTCGAAATATTAATAGACCGACAGTGTGGATCCAAGTAATTTCAGAAAAACAAGGTTAATTTAGCGAAATCCCTTAACGGATTTCTGGTTGATCCCGGCAATATTAGGATCCCAATAAGAGTAGATATCGTGTCACGCGAACGTGCGCGTTGTAGATTTCGAGCGCCACTGAACCCGATGAATAAGAGAATCATGAGATATATATCGCGCTATGTACGGGCAATTTTGCAACTAAGCCGCCCGACTGTGCACGACCACCTGTAAATACAATACCGGAACTAATCCGCTTTTGAAACGCACACTTGCACGGCACGACATACTACGATATTGGCCTTACGATCTTCCACTTTAGTGAGATATTACTTTTTCTGAATGCCAATGCGTGCTCCGGTTAAAGCGAACTCGCAGTTCCGTTAAAACACGCATATTATCGCTTATTCCACTTTACTATCCGCGCGTATAAATAAAATCGTACATCTTTCATACAATATTCATAATAAAAATATATACATGCGTAATATATTGTAATGTATCCAGATATAAATTTTTATGTATGAAATGAATCGATCTTTTTATAGTGCAGATTTTTAAAGAGCTTTAATTACGATAATATTAGAAGCTAAAAGGTTTCGTAGATTAAGCTAAATGATCTAAATAAGTTTTTAGCTCATTTCAAGTGAAATTTATATCAGAAACAGAAATAAAATGATTTTAATGGAAATGCATCAGAGCATAAGTTTTAATGCTTACATGTTCGATTATTAACTAATTAATAAACCGGTAAATCGGTATTATTTCGGATATAGTATTAATTGTTTATTAATTTCATTATACTCATAATTAATTATTATATGTGTATATATATAT
>NW_017259509.1:505622-509552 GCF_001594045.1 Atta colombica | reverse complement strand
TATATATATATATGCAGTCACAGACACTAATAAGTTTTAACTGACTGATTAAAAAGAGAAAAGTTCTAACAACTTGCAATAAGATAAAAAGACGAACAAAGAAAATAAAATTGTACAAAAGTTAGCATGAATATTTAGTAGTTCTTGTCGATGCATAAAGTCAAATATAATTTATCTTTTGTCTCGAATAACTACATTCTAGTAAAAAGCTAAATAGACCGTTCAAACGTACAAGCGGATGTCTGCGAGAGGAAAAAAAATAAAAGCTTACGATTTTAATAAAGACTGCAGATACCGTAAGAAACGAACGACGACGAAAGAGAAAAGAAGGGCAGTGCTGGGCGGACCGTGAAGAAAGATAGGTAGACATTATATTTGACGTAGACAAGAAATTTCGCAAACTATCAAGGTTTTATCGCTTCCTCCAGTCGCGTATTCGCATGATAATTTCCATCGAGGCGAAACGTCTTCATAACGGGTGAATGGCATTTGATTACTGACGTCACTCAATTTCAGCCGACCTCGCTTCGCGTTCTCAGCGAGTAAATAAGATTTCCTAGAGGAAAACTAGCGCGCGCCTGGGTATTCTTTGCGGATTCATTTCTCGCAAACAGGCAAGCGCCGTGACACCTGCACCGATACGCATAGCCTTAACTACTAGCATTCTTCCGTTCTATCGTAAATTGCCCAATTTGCATCGTGATCTCGACGAATTGTCGCGGGAATTTACTTTAATCCATCAGATTCCGTTCAACTCTTTTCAAGTTCTTCCGTTCAAAAATTCATGCTCTTATGTGATCTCTGCGCTAATTTTATGAATACAAATTTTATAAATTTTAGAAGAACTATAATAAATTAAAAAACTTTTTTCCCGTATTTTTTTTAATAAAATTAATAACTCATTTGAAAGTAATAATTTATTCTTATCTTTCATATTTAAAACAGATGATAAATAATATGAAATGTTTCAGAAATTATTACGCTTATTATATTCATCATTTCTGTGAGTCAATTAGAAAAAAAAGGAAATATTAAAAATAAATTTTCTTCTAATTGTGAAAAATTGATGTGTAAAGTCATAATTTATAAATGCTGCTGATGTATCAATTATACGAATAAAAAAGTAATTTTAGAGCAACTAAATATAAATATCTAATATTTAATAAATGATTCAAAATTCTGGCATAGTTTTCAGAAGTTCCAGAAATCTTTTCTTAGAAATCTTTCTAGTGAGTTTTAAAATATATCTTTTATAATATCTAATTAATAAAATAGAGTATATAATATTTTTATAAAGATTGAACATATCATATATTAGTATCTACAAATAAATCTTGAGGGATTAAAATGTGTTACTTATTAGTTACGAAATGAAATAATTTTATCTCTCTTTCATCGTAATTTAAAATTAAAAATCTTTCCGAAACGTATTTCCATATTTAAAGAATTTAAATGTCCTTCATTTTTATTTATTTTTAGAAACATGTACATTATATAATTTGTACATTAATTTATTTGTTTCTTTAAATATGTATATTATTAGCGAAGTAAATATCATATGACATATACAATATGTTCTCGCAATGCAAAATGCATCAAGGGGTTTTGAAACAAATCTAAAACGATCCAAAACAGATCTGGAGAAACTTTGTAGACTGCCAGCTTCCAGATTGCGGATGTTTGAAGTAGGTTCGTGAAGGAGCATCCGCAAAGCAATAATTATGAACACAATGGGAAGGTCCCATCAGGAAGGTGCTGAGATGTTTTACTGTGCACCTAATATCGAGCAATAATGTGTGACGTTGAAAGGGATAAATAAGAACCGGAACGTGCGGACTATAGAAAAGCAGCATTCGGCCAATTGGGAATTTTTACTTATCGGTCGCTTAACGAAGGGTGAATGGAAAAAGGATGGCCATTCAGAGGCGGGCAAACGAAAGAATAAATTGAGTTAAATTAAACGGAGCCCTTCTTTCCGTGGCTTTTCCCGAGGCGAACGACGTCATCGATGAAGCGATACCGCAATGCAAATTCTCGATCTTATTTAGAAATTTTTCATTTAATCTGAGATGTACTGTGTTTTCGTAAATATAGCGTATCTTTCATCAACTTTCAAAATTTCTCTCCTTTCTTTTGAAAGAAAATTCATTTCAGATACATTGAATAAATTGTAATTAATTTTATAATTTTAAAATATAAAATATAATATATATATATATATATTTTTAATTATGAGAAATAATTAAGTTTAAAATTTACGGATATAAAATCTGTGATATTTTCTGATAAAACGTTTCATAAGTCAATGTTCATCTGAAAATAATTCAGCTGCTACAACAATTTCATAAAACGATAAATGGAAGAACCCTACAATACATCCCATCCTCTATTCGCATTTATGCGTCCCGATGAATTTAGCGCCGTGCCTGTCGATGTATAGTCGAGCTCTTCTTATGTTTTGCATTACTGGTACCGCCGTCGAATCGCGACAAAATTCGCCTCAAACGTCTCGTTACGATAGGCAAAGTCGCTTTTACGAGACAATCGGAAAAATGAGAGAGAAAATAATGGAAAAAGAAAAAGAATACGAAAAGAAGAGAAAAAAAGAAAATAGATGAAAGAAAGGAAATTCAACAATAATACTAGAAAAATAATAGTCATAAAAATAAATTGTAGCTTATAATAAACGTATAAAATTGTAGAATAAAAAGATGATTAAATAACAACAAGAAGATAATTAAAATAATAATAAATAATTTATAAATTTTACATCAAAGTTCAAACGTTTTATATCTTGAAAAATTGAAAGTCATGTTTTTAATAAAATTCAAAGATATCGTTTTATTCTTCAATGTTGAGTAAGCTTTAATGTGTTAAATATTGGTAAAAATAAAATTTAATTATATCCGGAAAAGAAGAGAGAGAAAGAGAGAGAGAGAGAGAGAGAGAGAGAGAGAGAAATCTCAGTTTAATTAAAAAATGTCTCTAATTTCAATATTAGATGATTACACTTATTACCAAATTTTTGTTAAGAAATGATCGATCTCCTAAAATACTTAATATAAAATCGATTAATATAAAAGGGTAAGTAACACGAGTATGTTACATCACAATAAAACATGAATAGTAAAAGAAAAAAGAAAAAGATTGGATAAAACGAAGTCAAAAAGGAATAGAGGGGAAAAAGGAGCCTAGGGAACGAGAAAAATGAAACGCTGAAAACTCGGGAACGACTTTCCGTCGAGAGTCGTCTTTGCGAATATTTCTTTAGCTGGGCAGAGTTACATGGTGGCTGTTGGGTGACGAGATTTGTAGAGAGTCTGTTTGCTTGTTTGGCCGTTTACTTTGGCCACTCGTGAAGGAGGAAAGTGCGTTTACAGGCGCGCAAGCGGGAATCTCGGCTAAGGGGATACGATCTTCCTTCTCAATGTAAGGCATTAAGAGTGTTGTTTGTAAAAATATATATATAGTGACATACATCAATTTATTCGAGTATCTAATATACTATCGAGTATTTAGAAACACGTCTGTGTTATTTCTATGTGTCTTCTAGCTATTTTTAAATCACATTTAATTCTATCCTCCGCAACAATTTCATTATAATAATCGAATAATACAAATATTTTATTTGTGTAGTTCGTTGTTGATGTTATTTTCAACAAACAGAGAAATGCATGAAATGTATGTATTTTTATTTAGTACTTTAATTTATAATTGTCATTGAGTAATATGACGCACACGTAAATGAGACTGTCATTATCAACGTACTGAATGAACGCGTGCAAAGTGCATTCTAGCGCGACGAGTTAAATATGTATTAATATTATCTCAATTGATACATTGCAGCAGTAGGTTGTTTAGCCGACGTTTTGGATGCGCGATTACACGAGCAATATGCGTGGATCCAGCAATACGAAGTTCATTTGCCTC
>NW_017259509.1:502103-505522 GCF_001594045.1 Atta colombica | reverse complement strand
ATTTTATTTAATTATAATTAATTACATGTGTTACAAAGTTAAAAAGTTATCGCGAGTTTTATTAATTAAATCGATAATCTAATTAAACATTCGATTAAAAAAATCTTGTCGTTAATATTAATATTTTAATATGCCTTAATTTGCAGAAAATTTAATATTATATATTAGTATATTATATAAAAGAATAAAATTGTAATTAATCATTGCGTTTAATAAAATTATGAAATGAAAGTAATAAAGATAAAGAAAATAACAATAAATTCTACATAATGTAGGGATTAGAAACAATTTAGCCAAATGTTATGCATTTGATAAGCATTAACTAATAATCATTTGATAAATGAATATTCTTCCAGATGATTATTGTGCGAATTTCATCAAATATATGCTCTTGCATCGTTCGATGTGGACATCCACGAAATGATGCGCAAAATTATTGTCAAATAACGCTTGACTAATAGGGAGTAAATAATTGCGCGGTGCGATGCTATTTATGAGATAAATTGCTCAAATCACCGCGGTAATCGATAATTTATTTTTCCTTCTCTCCCATCAGTTTATTTTCCAGCGTTTGACCTGCATCTTCACTCGCGAATGCGTTTCACAGCAACATGTTAAAAACGTTTGCCATTATGTTATTTAACTAATAAATATTTATTTATTGAGAAAGGAAAATACTTCAATACTTTTCTGAGAAAATTAATATAATAATGTTTTGATAAATTAAAATAATTTAATTAAGTATCTTCGTACTAATATAAAAATGGAAATTTAATTTCCGGGAGAGAGTAAAAATGAATGAAAGATTTGCGATTTTTCGGAGTGAGCTATCACTATAACGGTATTAACGCGAAAAACGATCCTCGAAGAATGGGAAGCCCCAGCGCGAAAATTACCCGAATTATCTCGAAATAGCGACAGAGGGTTTACGGTACTGCGATTAATAAGACTGCTTGTTACGGGCGAAGGATCGTATGTCGAAAAGCGAAAGCTACTAATTCGACTACAGGCTACATACCTGCGCAGCAAAGAATGTTACGTTATTTAATATCCATAACAACTTATTTTCTCGGAAGTTCGATAATAAGCTATTCGCAATTTTCAACAAAGTTTTCCGGATGGAAAACCGTAGCTCCTCGTGTACTTTCCAATGTTGACGAGTACGACGCACGGTAAGTAATTTATGCCAGTGAAACTTTTTAATATTAATAAAATGCAGATAAGTTATTGACAATTTTCTAGCTTTTCCGGTAATACTTTAAAGTAATTTATGGTCTTCGCTCGATTAATTAAAAGTCCAAAGAAACATCAATGCACATGAAATAAAAAAACATTAGGTATCTGACTTTTTAATACTTTTAAATTTTGTCTCTTTGTGAGTGTCTGGTTTACATGTAGACTTGTAATTTTCTTAGCCTCTTAATTATTTATCATGCGCCACGCTTGGCGTAATACTTAAATTCATAATGAAATTTAAATGCAATATTCTCCATTACAACGTTTTCCAAGAAAATTTCTTTTCTTGAATATAATTAAAACTGTGTGCATTTCACTATGTGACGCTTTAATTGCGAACATTACTTTTATGAAACAAATGACTGCGACCCGGTTTATGTATTCTGAAGTTATATTTTAACCTTTAACATGCTGCTCCTATCAAGCATAGCCGCGGCAATATAATTAAACGGTTCATGCGATCGTTACAATCTTTCTTATTAATACTTGTTGATCCAATTATTCCTGTTGTAAGATAAAATTATCAACTTATTTTCTTTTCTTAAAATCTCTATTAGCTCCTTTATTACCTCGACAGATTCTCTTTGTAGAATTTTCCCATTCGTGCAACTTTCTCAAGTCTGTTTTTCTTGCAAATTCACAACATATTTTTTACAACTATTCCGTTCTATAATTCATTTCTATAATCACATTTAACGTTTTAATTGCATGGATAAAAAAAAAAGTTATCACATTTAGATCAGAAAGCATTACAAAAGTCAATTTACTTCAGAAGATAATTATTAATCAAAATTATTTCACGTCAAACTGTATTTTCGTTTATTTTGCGTAGTTACATTTTCGATATATCACTTTTTAATAGGTTTTGGATGTCAATGTAATTAAAGATCTTTCATTACAATTACAAGCTTCATTCAAACATATCGTTATATATAGAGAGTAATGAGAAATCGGATAATCGAAAATTAATAGCTCAAATTACAATGAAATTATTTCAGTTCATACGTTTGTCGCATTCTAATTAATTTCTAGAGCTATCCATATAAATAGAGCAACTTGGGCAAACGATGTTTTTAAAATACTCATTTTTAAAAATCGAATTCTGAAAAGTTCCTTCTATTTATGTAAAACCGTTGTATAACTATGCGCAATTTTGTCTGCTAAACGAAAAAAGGCATAATAAAAGAGGACGATATAAGTTAATTATTGTAACTCAATATCGTAAATTTCCTCACCGTTTAACTAATAATAATATGTCACCACGTTTGTTTTTATCAGCAAAGATGCGACGATCGATATTAGGAAGGAGAATCGATTTGCATATTTCTTTAAAATAAAGAACAATTTATTAGGAGTATGATTTAGTTTTAAGAGTTTTTTTTTCAGAAATCGATTTATTTAAACAACATATGTAAATGCGTTTAATATAACTATTGTATGATTAACATTTAATTCTCTGTCAAGTTCTGAAGTGGATTGTACTGAATTTTCGTCCAATAATGTTTGCAAATCTGTATTTTCCGCTTTTGTCGTTACATTGAAATCACCACATTTGAATCGAACTAATATTCACATATCTTAATTGATGAAGCAACATTATCATAAATTTCAGAATACTATGATCTTCAGTCGCCATTTTATTCTGATAAAAAACAAAAGCAATACATATCAAAAATTCTTTAGGAAGCTCCATTTTTAAAATGATATAAACATGATGTTTACTGCGTTCATTATTAATAAATGACTAAATATCATGGAGTAATATTGAAGCATTAAGAAATAATAGCTGTGATAGAAATGTTTTCGACAACACTGACATTAATGCCATCTCTTGTATATCCTCAATATATAATATCCTCAAAACTAAATTACACTCCTAATTAATAGAGAAATTTAGTTTTATAAATAAATTGCGATAATATATAGATAACTATTTTATATCTATTATGACGAGTATATATCGAGTATTTCTTATAATTTAATCAATTAATAGAAAATGTCATATTTCCATGACGTCAAGCTATTCGGACAAACCTCGCGATAGAGAGAACTGTAGAATAAAAAAAACTCTAAATCAAGTAGCTTATGCAGCAACTGGGACAGAAATTTCTGCAGAAGTATCATTGTCCTGTTTACCCCGTTGTTGGATACTGCTGTTGGATACTTTTAGCAAAAATTCATAA
>NW_017259509.1:479726-502003 GCF_001594045.1 Atta colombica | reverse complement strand
TATATATATATATATATATGAGATGATTCTAGACACACAGAGTTCAAGTACCAAAACAGCCTGTTACGCGAGGATCCTGAAATATAAAAACAACAGTATTGTAAAGTCAGTTCTTCTTATTTGCTCTCTGTAGAATCTATTTGCGCGAGAAAATGCATTCGAGAGAGAGTGCATGCTTCCCCGCGTCGTTTCGCTTCTCCCCGTACTGATCGATTCAATCAACATTTACGTCATCATTCTGTAAACTATCGGATAACCATCTCGACGCGATACTCGGCTGCCGATTATAAGATTAATTCAATTCGCTCGGCGCGAGTCGTCAAGCGGCCGTTTAGTTTATTGAGGAGACATAAAAATTCTTTGACGTTCAAATTTACGCAAAACCATTTAAATTCCGCGTGCGGATATGTTATTCCAGGAAAAAGGAAATTTGACGGGTAAACTTTTTGTATGAAATGATTACGTCTTCGCCCATTGTTCGCGCATTCTGCACCCTCGGTATCCATTTTGTTGGCGAAGCAATTTATACGTTTCGTCTTATTTTACGCGTCAGCCATGTCATATTGAACGCTATCGTTCCTATAGCGCTATTATTCATAACGCAGCTGCAAAATAATCTGAGAATATGTGAAAAATAAGAAAAAGTAAAAGGGGATGTGTCCTGTACGTATAGAACATCACGTTAGCTATAATCATGCATGATGTAATATTTATGGCAGCTGCGTGTGCTGCACGCATAATTTCACATTAGGAAGATAATAGATGGAGATATGTACGTTTCCATCACACCAATTACATTGTTGTGAAATAAATTCATTTAAATTGATCGTATCAAAATCAAACTCGTCCTCTTTAAGTTTTAATTCGTAAAGTATGTACTTAAAATATTACATAAAAATATATGATATAAAATTATGTAATATAAAATTATATTTTATATTATTTTCATATTTAAAATAAACTTTTAAAATAAAAATACATTATGAATTAAGAGGCAAAGAGAATGGTAATATAATATAAAATTATATTATTCTCGTCAACCTACTTTAAACACAATAGAATTTGCAAAAATTGTTTTTATTTCAATAATGTATTATAGAAACACCTATATTTCGTAATTGCATGAAGATTGTTGTTTTCAATAAAAAATATGCATTAGTATGGAAAGATAATTATGTGCAATATGCTTTTTTAAAACTTTCATAAATTTATAATAATCATCGAATAGAGCAGACAGATATGGACAAGATAATCAGCGTCGATCAATGTTACTCGTGAATATGAAAGTTTGCTTAAGTGGTACACATACGACAGTGATTCTCGCTAATTCGACGTCACGTCTGCGCGTTTAATTTGCAGTTGCGAGACGCATCTCCGAGTCGCGTAGCATTCAGCCTTCTGACGTTTATTCGTTTTCGCATAAAGTGCATTCTGCACGACGGCGAATTGACGTCGCTGTCGAAAAATTGCCGGCGGTGCGCGGTATGCAAATGGCGTATGTATTTTTCACGAACGTCGTACGTATTTTATCGTTTCAGGCGGCGCTTTTCAGCCCGAATTCTCTGGCCCTATCACCAATCTAACAGTGCCACTTGGGAGGGACGCCACTTTCACGTGTCTGGTGAAACATCTAGGAGGTTACAGGGTACGTTGCATGAAAAGCGACAGCGTGTCTGTGATGTCGTAACGCTCGCTTAACTTCTCGGAGTCTCACTTAACTTCTGAAAGGAGATGCGGCCTTTAAAAAGTCATATCTACCCCCCCCTCCCCAAGTTAAACTTTTGCGGTACACACGAACATTTATTCGAGGTGTACTGCGTTATAATGTTGACATTGTCCGATAACCACAAAAATCTAGTAGAAACCTCGATATAAAGCAAGCGAAATAAAAGGACAGCTTAATCGCATCGTTGGGTCCTGGATACAATGGAAAAAAATATTAGGAACAGAAATAAATTTAAATTTTAGAAAAATAAAAAAGGAGATTAAACGTAATGGACACAAATAAGTTATAAGATATAATGTCTTATTTGCATTTATATTAATTGTGCGTTTTACTTAAGATGATTTTTTTAGTATTGAGTTACCATAAATTGAGTTACTATAAAAATGTTTAATTTTCGTATATAATAAAATTGAAGTACCGAAATTGCGTGTGCAAAATTCTATAGTAAATAACGATATAAGAGAGGAAAAAAAATGTTGAAAATGAGAATAACTTTTCACGTATAATTTAGTGACACACAGAGCCGCAGACACTTTTTTTTTACTAACACTTGCACACAAATCTTATTTCATAGACATTTTTCAAAAACGAAATTATAATAATTTCAAAAAAAATAAAATTAATGGTCACAAAAAAATAATAGGTCAACGGCATTCTACAAAGATATTTACGTGTATAAACTTGTATATAAATTTAACCACAAAAAGTAAACATAATCTCATCTTGTTTTCATTCGATGAAGATGCTCTTGATTTACTTGATAAATTAAATCAGCTTATTCTAGATTTAATTTATATTGAAGAAGACTCTGTGAATCAAAACGTCTATAGATTATTTGATATGTTACTTTAATTATATAATAATACAAATATGTTACTTTAATATTAATCATTTGCTAGCAAATACCATTGCTCATTTATTTGATTGTTTTTGTAATTAAATTGTTTTGCAAACTTTGAACGATATTTACATTCTTTGTTAATATCTAAATTATGCATATGTTTGTAATTTTAAATGGGGCCTTGAGACACTTCAAATTTTCGTCAATTTACTAAAAAACCATCTTAATCTCTGTTCTTAATTTCTTTTATTTCTCTAATATTTATTTTTAATATTTTTTCCAACGTGCATGCAGTTTTAAATCGCGACATGTTAATATTATCTATATATTCATTTACATCATAATATCCTAAAAAAGAATTGACACATTTCTAGTACGGAAATTAATTTTTTATTTTCTATAAAATAGAGAGCAAATCCATAATGAGAAAAGAATCCTCGACAAGTACATGAAAAGACATTTAACGCTTTAAATCTGTACGATTTTCACGAAAGTCGATCTTGATATCCGCAAAATTCTTATTTAAAAGCGGAAAGAAGTCGAGAGAAATTTTTCCACTCACTTTTCTTCTTTCAAACCGACTACAAAGAACTTTTATCGATACACGTGTCTATAAGATGATTCGAGCGGCCCGATGGTTTCTTTCAACGCATTAACGAAATTTTTCATAAAACTAATTTTATATTACGAATCGATTGCAATGCATGATTCACAGTGAAATAACTTGACTAAGCATAACGCTCTTAAATTCTACCACAAATTCTCATTTTTATGATGATATGGAATTAATAATAATTTTATATGCATAGCCATATAGTGGGATTATCTTTTCCACGCATTATCATTTCTCTTTGCGCTTTTGCAAATTGCATTACGCTACAGTGAGAATCAGTATAACCAGCAACTACATTACAGTATAACCAGTTGCTTCTAGCCGAAGTATGTAGTATTTGTTCGTAGTCGGTCAGATACATTCAAATATGTAGACTAGCTCTCGCTATCCATATCTAACGTCCGATGAAATTGTAGAATGGAATATACGATTACGTTTCACATTGACCCGAATTTCTGTTGGCAATTCAGTGAAGTAGAAGCAAAATATCAACATAACTAAATGTGTAATATATATTCCATTCTCGAATTTATTCGACCGTATTTCCGTTTCGATCTTCATTGCGTGACACAGATTGCGTAATTATTATTACTGTTAATTTAATCGCGTGAAACAATGCGGACATCGATTACGTGTAAATAAACGTCAACGCCTCATGCCGGTCAAATTAAAATGTGTTTGAAAGCGGGGAATCATAATAATTAAATTTATGTGAAACACAATCGCGATGTGCTAGAAATCTGACAAGTATAGCGTCGAAGTCTCTCCATTTACAATTCTCTTCCTAAGGGAATCTCAAATTCGAAGAGAATGATTGACTCGCAAACGACCCATTTTATCGATGCTTCTTTAAACGATTCTATATCAAGCAACTGAAATATTTGCCGAGCAATTATTTGATAATTGTAATTAGAATCGACAAATTTCTCATGAAAGAGAAACGTAAATCTTTCATTGTCATTTCTCTCATTTCGAAAATACAATGATCCTTTTCATGGATGATGAATGTGCAACGATATCTTCGCAATCGTGCAATATTATGTATACATGCATGAGAATAATGACAAAGCCACGATGTGGTCGAGCTGTTTTTACATTTCGCTTCTTTTATTGCCGATTGAAATGGGCGCGTATGTAGCATAATTTTAGCTATAAGAACGTATGTGCATGCAATGCGCTCGCTTGCTCGTCGCGTGAAATCGCGGGAGCACCTCGCTCGATTCGGAATATTCCAAGGAAAATGCAAATACCGCCTGGAAGTTTGGCCAAGGAGAATCACGCGTGTCAATCTCTGCGCGCACGCGCGCATGTGTGTGTGTGTGTGTGTGTGTGTGTGTGTGTGTGTGTGTGTGTGTGTGTGTGTGGTGTGTGCGCGCATACGTATGTTTGCATGCACACACACCTCGGGACAAGCATCCCCCGCATCTGTTTGTATTCCGCAGTCGGGGATGCCTGTGAGGAAATTGCGGCGTCTTCGGCGAAATCCGCGACGCCGTCACTGCGATTTCCGGCACCGACTCTGTCTGCCCCTCCGTTCTCCATCTCCTTCGCCTATTAAGGCTCCGATCTGGCGATTGATGTTCCAGGTCGGTTGGGTAAAGGCAGACACGAAGGCGATCCAAGCTATACACGACCACGTGATCACGCACAACCAAAGGGTATCCGTGTCCCATAGCGACCATTCTATATGGAATCTACACATCAAGGGTGTCCAGAAAGAGGATGGCGGCCTTTATATGTGTCAAATCAATACGGATCCCATGAAGAGTCAGGTATACTGCACTAAATTTCTTTAAATTGCAAATCGATATAATACGGAATGATCAATCAACTATATAATTTCTATCACGCAAAAAAATATTTTTCCGCTTCAGCTAGAATTATAACTGTTTTTTGTATCTATGAAAAAGTATTATATTCGTAGAATTTATAGCAGAAAATTCTAACAATGTATGCAAGATAATTTAGGTCTCATAATCAAATATGAATCACTGCTAAATATGAATCACATAGTTACAGTCGACTGATTGATCGTTACAGAGAGACTTTCTTGATAAATTTGACGAATGGTTGAAATATAAATTCTGTCTCTGTCATCTTTAATTGAATTATTAGATACATAT
Source organism: Atta colombica (assembly GCF_001594045.1). Classification (NCBI taxonomy): domain Eukaryota; kingdom Metazoa; phylum Arthropoda; class Insecta; order Hymenoptera; family Formicidae; genus Atta; species Atta colombica. The sequence goes on along the minus strand of NW_017259509.1, from coordinate 496,700 downwards.
TCAATATTACACTGCTTGCTAGACATTTATTCAGCTAATTTATTTAGCTAATTTTTTGTATCTAGATAATTTTTCGCTATAACTATAAGATCTTTTTTTTTATTAAATTACCGATAAATTCACATAATTATTTTAATGACCCGACAAAATTATTTTCAAATCCGTATTTATATACGGATAAATTAAATATTTAAAATTTAGGAAATATTGAGTTGTTCGTGCCGATTAAAATTTAAATTTTAGTATACATTTACTAAATTAAAATTTTCTGCATTTCAATTTTCCTTCAACATCGGCACGAACTTTCCAGACAACTCAATATTTCCTAAATTTTAAATATTTCAGCAAAGCCATTCTTTTCAAAAAATAGATGTTGATGAAAAAATAGATGTTTTCCTCGTTTTCGAGTAATGCAAATTTTCATTAAATCATTTATTTATGGTACCTTGTATAAATAACAGAATTGATGTTTGTAGATAATAGAATACAAAGATAATACAAAGATAATACAATAGAAAGGTGATGTGGGCTATAAATAAATACATACGCTGATCACATGTGAGAAAGGTGATCAACCTGAAGATCAAAGTATGAAAAGGTCAATTGACCTGTCAACATTGCTCGAATAATAATTGTCTATTTATAACTCTGGAAACATAAATATACTCGAATTATTGAATTTATGCTTAATTGACATTGTGTTTGAGCCTATCTTTCCTTTTTCTCTACACTTGTAAATATGATTGAAAACTTTGTTTTTTTTTTTTTTTGAGATTATTTGACAATGCTGCTTTCGTATTATACTTATGAAAAGAAATTTCGCTAAAATATCTAAAAATTTAGGTACATATAAATACAGATTTGAAAATAATTTTGTTAAATTACTCTGGTTGAAGTAATATTTTCGCAATGAAATTATTTACAGATTTTAAGATGCTTATCAGCATCAGAATATCAAGATCAATCAAATTCCAGAGGATGGTTTCTTCGCTTTAAAGAAATGTTTCTCTAGATGAAAATGCCTATACAACAATATAATTGAATTGCTTGTCAACTTAATTAGTGATATTACTATTCTAGTTCTGTGACACACATTCTACTACAAGGCATTAGTAATAAATCAGAAATCAGAGGCCAGAAATTGATCAATAAGAATCAATTATTCTTCCTACATTTGACAGTGATTGGTCAATATTTAACTTCTGACTTATTACTAATGGCTTATTCTAGAATGGCCATTAGAATCACGTTTCAAGACTGAAAATAAGTTTGGCACGCAATTTGAGGAATTAGATGTAGTATAGATATAGAATATAGATTCACATAGAATTATTTCAGTACTAAAGATCTAAGTACTAAAGAATTGACCATTTAAGACCTTCTTATTCGTTGTGTAGCCACATATACAGTCTTATAAGACACTTGGTATTTTTATTAAATTATCAAAATAATTACATAGAAATTCAAGCATAAATATACTGTAAAGTTTTAAACATTCTAGCATCCTGCTTGAACATTCTGCATAATTATTTTGACAGTTCAATAAAATTTAATTTCAAATATGTGTCTAAATTTTTAGATACTTCAGCAAAACCGTTTTTTCTACACGGAAAAAACAATTTACTGAACTATCCAAAAATTTAGGTAAGACACAGGTGTGAAAATAACTTTATTGATCATCAAACCATCAAAATCATTATATAATAGGAAACTCAAACATAATGAACATGATGATACTGTCAAAAGTTTTGATATTTTAGCAACCAGAGTTTTTGAACGTCCTATATAATCTAATAAACTTATTTTCAGATCTATATTTAACTAAATTTTAGATACTCCAGCAAAACTGTTCTTTTCATGTCATCGATTTACTGACAGAGTTACTGATAACCGACGTATTGCATAAATTAACTGATTCCAACGAAAGTTTTTCCAACAGCGCGGCGTATACTTCAATTACGAACTTTCTGCCATTCGTTCGAATCAAGAGCGACGTCCATTTCGTTTCTAGTCTCGCACCTCACACTCGTCGCGGTGTTAATACCGACCAGCGAGTAAATCTAACGAGGCACAAGTTTCGCGAGCGATCGCGGGCATGTGAAAGCGACGACATCGCGGCAATGGTAGTGGAAGTATCGTTAGGAAGTTCCTGCGAGAACGCTTCTAATAGCAGTTCGGCGCCGTTTTAGAAACGCTTGATGCCACGGAAGGAATGCTCGGAATTTAGTTAGGCGCGGAAACGGTGGTCTATTCGCCGCGTCGAACATTTTCGGTAGTTACACTCCTCCTTCGCTCCTCTAACTGAAATGATTAAATCGATTGTTTTAAAATTCTTTAAAAAAAAAGACTAGATTTACTAAACGTATTTTTTCCAACACAAAAAAGATTTAAAATATAAATAAATAATTAAAATTCGTCGTAAATTCTTATTTTTCTATGATACTTTAATATTATAGACAGTCCGATAAAAACTTAAATGAATAAAAAGTTGTTTATATTTTTTCATATTACATCTGTGTGTTTTCTGATTTCGATACTGAATGTTGATCTCGATACTTTGCCTCGATGTTGTAAGCTTGGATACGTATAATCCTTGTTTGAAATTAACCGTGGTAAACCAACAAATTCGGTGAAATAACTAATTGGGACGGCCCTATCGACTGTATTCAGATCGATAAAACATGGAAACCGGTTTGTCAGCGAACGAAAGGTCATACGATTTCGATGAGATAAATTCGCTTATCACATTATGTATATTTTGTTATATATTTTATAATATCTGATAATGTTATATGCATACGTTATATAAATATGTTACGAAGATTTCATTTAGTGCGTTTGGGCATAATCTATATTCTGTATCATTGAATGAAATATAACGATATTCTATTGCATTAAGTTTCAGTTATAAATTATACTAGATTTATTTTAATTTTAATATGAAAAATGTGCATTTTATTGATCCGATAAAAATATGATAAGTTTGATATCAACTTTTATTTGAAGACGATGTAGGATAAAATAAATTCAACGAAATAAAATATAATATTACTACGAGAAATTATATTATCAATAAAATATATTCTATAAAACGATGGTAATATGCGTAAATAAATATTCTACGCTGTTCTATAATCGATTTTTAGGAAACGCGACTTCTCGTATTCTTGCCTGAACTTAACTTCGCGAAGGATAACCGTTTTCCAATAGAGATTTAGTTTCATAAAATAACCAGCGAATGTGAATCGTATCTTTAGTGTTTTTTATTTTTAGAATAAAGAAAAATTATTTCGCGCGTCATAATCGATCTCTCAAATCAATTAAAAAACAAGAAAAATTAAATCTTTCTAAGAACATATACAATATTTGCCTGTACAATCCAACGAATGTTCTCACAATTTTTTAACGTCATCTTGAATACTTTTGTGACTCAGATAAACAAGGACAAAGAATTTGTCAACGTAACGCCAATATCGTTGATCTTTTTTGCATCGTGGTGAACACCGCGAAAATCGGTGGCGATAAGTTGCCGAACTGCGAGTGAAACAATTAATCGAGTGAACTCGCTGCCAGTGATGCCCGCATCGATAAAGTGCCAAGATGCGCTCGAGTTAATCGATAGTTACTCAGTTACAATCGGACCGCGTCCCACTTGGCTCACGCAATTAATCATCCCGGCCTCAGTTTGCTAACTATCATTAACATAATCCATTGATGTAATACGCGCGATCGTATTCACATTAGAACATAGGAAATCAGGAATGTATTTCGAGCGCTACATTGCCCCATTAAATCTTCATTTGTAACGTAAAAAAAAGCTTTCTTTCATTAAAAATTATTGTCTTTCGAATCAGGATACATCCTGAAGTAATTTTTAAAAGAATTTAAAATTCTGAAGTTTGGGATTTAAATTTAATCATTGTACGGAAAAAAAAAGTTTCTGGTCACTGCTAATTCTGATTAGCTGAAATTGCATTAGCTATGAAGTTTGCTAACACATACAAGGGATTTGCTGCTGTATTTGATATAAGGACGTGATAGCAAAATATGTGTGTTTATTATAGTCAATTTATTTAGCAACATAAAGTTGTCATAATTATCGGATATATCCGTGTAAAAGAAAATTGTCTCTATCACAGCTAAATATGTTTTGTTAAAAACTCTACTTGCTATCAAATTTTCTACTACATAAAAAACGTTTGCTGCAATAATCAATACATCGACATAATAGCAAAATGCTTGTCTTACAATGATAATATTTAGACCTTACAGCTAATGAAAATTAGACCTCAGATATGATTGATTATCTATATTACTGAATTTAGCTGCTACACCTAATTTTTAGCTGTGACAGCTAATCCTCTTTTTCTGTGTAGTAAAGGAATATTGATCGAATAGTAATATCCTCCATTTCTATCAATGTAGATTAACTTTAATCTCGGTTTAATTTATTCCTTAGCCTTGTCTAATTCTTAGATTTAGAAAAGATAAAAATAAAAAGTAAGTTAAACAAAGATTAAAGTTTAAATCTACTATTTGTAGAAAAGGGCATAAATGAGTTCCGAAAGCACATAATCTACCACAAACACAATAGCCGATAAATGTAATCTTGGTTTAATAATCGAGTTTGCTGGTTTATTGATCTATTCACGATAAACATCGCGTATCATTACTGTATTCATGTTTCCGATGAAACTTTCGAGCGACGTGAACGAGGAAGCAAGAGACCGAACGAGAGAGAGAGAGAGAGAGAACGAAGCTCAAAAGAGAGAAATCTAAAGCGGAGGCAGCGACAATCGCTGCAGGTCTCGTTTACACATCTCGATACTTTCCGCCTATAATCGTCGTCGGTGACGCGCGATAGGAAACCACAGGAGTATTAACCGCCTGCCGTCTAGCTACGTCGAGTATTAGCTGCTGCCGACATAACAATCTGTACAAGTATCGAAGGCATTTCGCCTACCGCGTGCACGCGGCAGACTCGCGCATACTTAACGGGAGTCCGGGAACTTAACGAGCCGTCCTAGTCAGTTCGGTACCCGTTTATGAACCTGCCTGAAGTAGCGCTTAAATCCTCCTCTCTATCTACCGACTCGTTTCGAGTTACGGCTGCGCATATAGCCTTATCAGAAAAGGATTGGAATATTAAGTCGCATTTAATGACTATTATATTATATACGCAATCAGCATAGTAATCACCGATAAGGAAACAAAGAAAATGCCTTTAGCTCCATTCCGTGTCAACTTTTAAAATGGTTGATGATTGTTGAAAAATAGCTAAAGGTTAATAAATGAACCAAGATCGTTATACAAATACTTTTGAATCTATATAGTGATAAATTTAATCTGATTTAAAACAATGAATAAATTTGACACTATAGTTTTAATATAAAATAAGGATATATTGAATAGAAGCAGGGGCAACATAAATTAGATTAAGTTTGACACTACAGATTTAACGCACGCAAAAAAATATTTTGCTATTTTCCGGCTATAATTATTATCGCTGTTTTTTGTATCTGGTTTTTTATATATAACGCACGCAAAAAAATATTTTGTTGCTCCAGTTATAATTATTATCGCTATTTTTTGCATCTCGTTTTTTGTATCTATCAAAAAACAATGTAGGTTTGCAAGGAAATTTAAGTCTATATAATAAAATATGACTGCTAAATATGAATCATCGTCACAGTCTGATTGAACGTTACAGAGAGATTTTCTTGATAAATTTGACAAATCGTTCTAATATAATTCTATCTCTATCTTCTTTATCTCTATTGATTAGGTATAACATATCCAATATCGTAACACTTACTAGTCATTTATTCATTTTAGCCGATTTTTCGTATCTCAATAATTTTTCGCTGTAGCTGCATGATCATTCTTTTCAGTGCAGTAAAAAGAACAGTTTTACTGAAGTATCTAAATATTTAGCTAGATCTAAAAATAATTTTATTAGATCATTAAAATAATTATGTATTAGAACGCTTAAATTGGTTGCTAGAATGTCAGAAATTTTTATCACATTATTCATAATGCATCCTAAATCTTCTCTTTAAATAATGTCGTTCTCATATTATCGTAATTTTCGTTTGTAATTTATTGGCTAAAAAAGATTAAATACGTGTAAACGTCCTTATGTATATTAATGGAAAAGTGGTTTTAATTCTTACTATCTTGTTTTAATAAACTCTTGTTTTAATAAACTAGTTTTGAAAATTAGACTTAATTATTTGTTCATTGATCTCTCTATCACTTTTATTATTTTGCTTTGCAATCTTGGAAATTGACATTTTATTTTCAACATGTTTGAGATTCTTATATATATGTAATTATTTCCGATGATCCGACAAAATTATTTTCAGATCTACATCTAGCAAAATTAAATAATATTTAACAAAATCGTACTTTATTTACATTTTTCCCGATGGTATACAAATTTATTTAAATTAAACAACGCAATGAGTGCTTTTTATTAGATGATACAAATTAACATAAGTATCGTTTTGTTACTCATTAAATATCAAGAGAGATAGAATGTTTGTGTCGATTTAAAACACCAAATGGAAAGACCCAATCCAAACAACACCACGACAACGAGCAAATCTTTAAAATTAGTACTCTTCTCTTTAAATGCACGACATTACACAGTTAGATGGCAATTAGTCGCGTAAAAATTACGAGCTTTACGAGCGAAAAGCTGTAGAGATTTTTCTCGCGGTACGAAAGACGCTTAACGAGCCACTTTAGTTAACGCGCGCCAGTCCTCGCTCGTCCCTCTCGGATAACATTTGCGTTGTCTTATGCGAGACCGGAGTCGACACCGCGATTGTCTGGTTGCTTTAAAGTAACACCTCATCCGCCTCTTGCTGGCAAAGTGATACGGCACGAGACGCCGCGCCGCTGGAAAGTCGAGATCTAATTTTCCGACATTTCGGATTGAATTCGTGCGAACCCCGCCCCTGCCAGCTGGAGTTTCTCTCTTTTCGCGAGGAAGAAGGCTGTAATCTTAAATAGTGCGCGGAGCGTAACATAGCGATGGCTGCTGGTGAGACAGCGGCAGGTGCCTGCTCTCCGATCTCTCTTGTCGTTCTTACTTTACGAGGCACTAAGCTAAATAACGAACGCTCTGTGAGCAACATCGTTGAATGCTCCGGCCAATCGTTCGAGGATTTCTCACGAAAGGAATGAATATACAATAAAAAGTAAGCGTGAGAAAAGAGGGACTAGAGACAGAATATGCAAATAAAAAATTGATTTCTTGGAAGTACAATAAATCTTTAGAGAATGAAATTATTTTGCATTAAGATACTGCACATTTTGCTCCGCAATCGAATGTATCTCCTAACTGGTTATATTCTGTAATTATTATTATCTTATTATTTATCAGTAAATGATATCTCCGTTTCTTCAACTTCGCTCTCATATTGCGTTGTGTTTTTGCCTATCTCACGTTTCTCTTTGCTTTCTGACAATGAGACGAACATGGCTCGCCGCAAGCGGTCAAGCTATAGTGATTTTGCCAGGGCATTTCTCGGTTAAATCCGGAAAGAAAGTCGACATATAGAACTAAGTGAAATGTGCGACAGAAATTGTAATGGAAAATATTATATTATAAATATATTATATTATAATTAAATTTTTTTTACATATTTAGATATTTCCGTTATCATTTTATAATATTAAAATTATGATATATATAATTTAAAAAAAGACTTCCTTCAAACATCCTTCAAATATATTAAAAATTAATTCAGATAACAAAAAGTCCAAATCGAGTCTTTTTAAAATAAGTGTCTTTATCTGTACGTCTTGTATCTCGTTTTGCAGACATGTGTTTTGCGTAGAAGAGTCAAATTTTTCTCTCATGCATTCATCAGATCGTTAAAGCTTACCCATATAGCACACTAACATTGAATCAATATCTCTTGATTTATAATCAATATCTTTTGATTGATTGCGAACATTGCAGTAACATCGTGAAATGTAGATTCAATGTTGAAAAAATTATAGAAACTTCTAATGTTCATTGAATTGCAATATCTGTGAGAGAAACAAAAAATGTTTCTTAATTAATTCAATTTATTATTTTATTATTAAAATAAGTATTATTGATTAACATCATATTCCAGAAAACACACGACAAAATTATATTTAAAAAAACTTCCTTCTCATTTGGAAATTAATTTTCTTATGGTCTACTTTCCTTCACTCCCATCCAATCTTATACGCCATCCAACCATGTTTAACCTCAGCAATCATACGGGAACTGCAACTTCGATGATTTACGAACACTGAATGTTAGTGGATGTATAATTGTGACATAAATATATAGAAAAGCCACGAGTCGACATCGCGTATCAGATCGATCAACATAAACAATACCATTTTGTGCACGCGGCCGATTCTCGCATAAACAGGTACCGTCTAGAAATGAATCTCGTTAAAAGATCAATTTAGAATAAGTGATTTAAATTTTCTATTTACATGACATTATATTTTTGTTCATTTTTTACAAAATAAATTTCGATATATATAATTTATTCAATGTCGTTTCAATTGCAGCAACATTAACAATCAATGTGAAAAATCAATAAAAATTCAACTTGTGGTTCAATTTTATTTAATATTGTTTCAACGTTGCAGCATTAACAATCAATGTAGAAGAACTAATATAAAAAAATACAACATTGATAAAACATTGACTTCAACATGCAACATTGCAACATCTCAGCAACATTCTTTCAACTTCTTTCTTTCTTTTCTATATAAGTTGATGATCGACGAGAGATAAATTGCCTTCTAAGTAGCTCAATGTTTCCTCCATAAAAGCTTTTCCGTTTCAGATCATTCCTCTTTCGTCTTTCTTCATTCTGCATATGCATATACATATATCAACACACAGTTAAAACATGACTTTCGTCCTCCGCAAAGGATGCCGTCTCGCCTCTCGTAACTATATTTCCTCGCTCGTTGCCGAATACGGCGGCACCCTTCGCGCGTCGCTTATAATTCCGACTGCGTGTCTGATAAAATTTACGTGTATGGAGAGGCGTCGGCTTGCAAGTCGGCATGTGTGTCGTCTTTCCTGAAATTTCGCGTCACTTCTTCAAAGCCATCTACATAATTCTCAACGCGACGGAAACGCACTGATTTAGTCGAGTAATTGAATAGTACCTCACGAAAATATTACGTGTATGACCCTCATGAATGTTTTATTGCCCTAGCAACGATTTCAGAATAAATCATGGATTTTGTCCGTTTAATATTTATTCTGCTCTAGTTAAAATTAATTACGATTGAATTAACTAATGCTTCAGTTATACGCACAACTGTGATCATTTTTTAAACAATATATAACATAATTATATTATTACACTGCAAATGTTTAATTAAGATAAATCATAATTTTCATTACCGACTTTTATTAAGCATAATCACATTTGTGAAATTAATGTCGCATTGAATGATATTGATTAAAGTACAGCGCAATAATATTTTTTTGTATGCGTTACCCCTTCCAGCACAACAAATTAGTATAAACATTAAGAAAAACATAACTGCTCGCTTTATTCGTTTACTACTAACTATTACTAAACAATGTGTGGTTTCTCAATTATACTACAAGCCTGATTATGTTGAATGGAACTGTGCGCGTACATATGGGTTAATAATGATCCTGTGGTTCGAATCTGGCTAACGAGCGATAATGAGTTTCCACGAACGTGTTCTTTGCGAATAGGTTTACCGTATGATGCATTTTGTAAACCGAAATAATTCTGTACATTATTCATAATGTACAGAATGTACGTCATGCGTAAAATATCTATTTTTTTGTTTTTTTATTTTATTTCCGTATCTTGCTAAATATTTAAAGAGCAACGGTAACTCAATTCCTAGAGTTTAAGTAACATTTTGTTATTTTTAACTTCTATATGTATCAAAATGTAAATCAATCCATTACTGTAGTTAGTTTCAGAGTAAACAACGTTCATATTAATGCATGTTCTTGAGTTCAATAGTTTAACTCCATTGTTTTAGTTAAATTGACGACATATTGAAATAGTGGCGACCTACATAAATAATTAAAAATAACTCAAATTGGGTATAATTTGACATTATGAATTTAACAGTGTACTTTTATTTTTATATTGTATTAACACATTTCCAAGAGGTAAACCGCTGAGGTACACCGCATTACAAATTTGGGACATTACTGGGTATTATTTAAGAGAATTGTGTATTATAATAAGCGGTATGAGGTTATGCATTACTGGGATGTTACTAAAACATTAATAGTAAAGTTCTATATTAATAAAAGTAGCGCAAAAATCCGCCATATTGGACTAATTATCATACTACACACTAATCATACTAATCATATATGCCATACTAATCATACAATAATACTAAGCGCTTATTGAACTACAGATTAGGTCCAAAATGGCGGTCAAAATAGCCAATAGGAAAGTTGTCGGCATTTCGACAAATCAAAGAAATGCGCTACTTTTATTAATATAGAGCTTCAATTATTAGAACGTTAATGGGCATTACTAGAGCATTAATGAACTTAATTAGTAGGCATAAAATTTGGCCATCATTAGGCATTATTTGGGCATCATTAGGCATTAGTAGGTATTGGTGTATATAATTTTGGTCAGCGGTTTATCTCTTGCACAGTTCCATTTAAATTGTTTTATTTTAATGATTATTGATGATTATTGCATTAATGATTATTGCAAGCACGAAATTTATTTATGAGTTTGTGTTATCAATCAAATTAATTTTCTATGTGTGTCAGAATAACACAATTTCTCGAGAGGGAAAAAAATAGGTTTCATAGATAAGAATCACTTCGCTGAATCGCTTCATGCAATTTGCAATTCTAAAAGCAGATTGACCGATCAATGAAACTACACCGATTCATTCACCGAATCGCGGCGCAGATTGATACAGTTATTTGCAGGCGCATAATAATTAATTTACGGCGCGCGGATGTGGAGGAAGGGAGTTTCATAATTCAGTGGCGACACGTACGAGTTTACGCGCTCGGGCACGTGTCTCGCCGCTCTCGTCATCGTCGTCGTCACGTTAGGTGGTAGGTACGCAGTTTGCATTCGTCGGGACTGTTTCTCGAGCGGCACGGCGCGGTGCAGCGGCGGCTTGCCAGACAACTCGGTTATAACGATTGAAGTTTCGTCGTGGCGTGGATTACATCCTCGTAATTGCGCGCACACCTCGCGTCTTATGCGAGAACGGAGAAAGCGGCATCGTACGCGAGAGGGACTTCCTTTAAATCGAGGAAGTGAAACGAGAATTGAGGGGAAGTACGACAGGGGATATAGTGGAGCAGAGGAGACAGGACGGGGAAGAGGTCTTTGCACTCGTACTGATGTCTTGTGACGTACGACCACCGACAAAAGTCCCCGCAGACATTCGAGGAGGTTGATCTACCTCCTCGATTCTGCCGCGCGCTCTATGCTGTCTTCACTCGCTCGCAGGAATTATAACGCGATAGCGCTGATAAACGTCAAATACGAAGCATTTTGTTGAAACGAATTGTTTTACATTCTGCTACTTCTGTTTTAAATTTGCCGTACAGCATTTTAAACATCAATCTGGTTATTTCTAAACAATAAGTCATGAAAATTATTAACACACAGCGTACATTGAGAAAAAAATTATCAAATTTTAATAAATATTTGTTTCAAAATATTTACTAAATGTAAACATTTTTTTTTTATTTAAGCATAGCTTTTTCATTTTTAAGTAAATATTTTGTTAGTATTATTGAAACAAATATTTATTGAAACACTCAACAAATTTTTTTTTAGTGTAGTTTAAACTTATGTCTCAGCATCTTAAAATCGAAAGTCATTCAGACATGACTTGTCGGAGTTATAAATAAATACTTACTCGATGATTTAAGGATTATATTATTAAGAACTATTTATTATTATAAAAGTATTATCTAATTCTCTCTCTTTTAATTGCATTGAAAATTATATATATATTCATATTAATAATAAATAAATACATGAAAACACACTAATCAATATATGATATCCGATATCAAAAACGGTTTTCCTTCTTATTATATTTAATATACGAATTAAACAAATTTGAACGTGTGACTCACGTATGAATATAACTCACATGATTGTTAGGCTTCGCGGAAGGCAATAATGATTGCGCCGACTGTTAGTTATGATGTTTGGCGCTACCATGTGTCGTTAATTAACGAAACCCATGACATACACCGGCATCCGTACTGGCAACGGCAGCAGGTTGCACGGCCATAATATGTTACCGGCGTCGAGCTAAAGTATATAGAGCGAGATGTTTGTGAGATTTAGGGACGCGTTATTCGCTACCTTATGGCTCTGTACTTTGTAGTCTACTTTAATTTACGAAAAGCAGGAAAAAACCGACAAATAATTTGCCTCCGCGAATTGCTTGTTACGTTCAGAATCATATCTAATGAATTGGTGACATTATGATTTTGTTTTCCAGTTTTGTAATTATTTAATTCATCTCAAGAAGTCTGAGAATTTTTGTTCTCATTAATTCCACAATTTTATTTTGTGTCTATCTACTGCGAATAAAAATTGGTTATCTCAATACTATTTTCACAGAAGCATTGTGGGTCGCGACAAGGGAAATAAAGCGAGCTATATGTCATTGTTCTGATTCGCTTGTTGCTATCAACGCCGCATATCGGATGAATCACATTTGCGATGTCGTGTTATTGTATAATGGAAAAAAATATACTTTCCGCAACAAAGAACGTGTTACGATTTTGCAGGGAATATTTTACGTTTCATGTTAGAAATATAATTATTACCTTGACCGTGCGCGTCTCACGTTTCCTCTTCTGTCATTATCGTAAATTTCATATACGTTAACATTAAAATGTACTGTAGCTAGTTGTAAAAAGCTTACCGTAAAAAGGTCGCGTAATATTCAGACATAGACAGCTTCATTTGTATTATTCAGTATTATGCGCAATCTGTAACAAAAAAATTATTATGTATTTATATTAAGTATAATCTGAATTTTTAGACATAATAATTGAATAAAAGAATAGAAAAAAAATAGAATTACAATTATAGCTACAATTACTATCTATAAAATGAAATAATGCTATTAATAAAACAAACTTCAATTTACTATTATTTGCTGAATTTAAATCGTGCTATTTAAATATTAAACGCTGATCTATTTTTTCCAGACAGGTATGCTGTCTATTGTTGTGCCACCTGATTTCGATCCTGAAGCTACATCAAGTGATATGATGGTGGGCGAAGGCGGCCAGGTAAATATCTCCCTTTATTTTAATTATATTCTATTTTACCTATAATTTTAATTCTCAAGTATCAAAAAAATTATTAATAACAATTTAATTATTAATAACAATTTAAGAACTGCAATCTTTAGTCATAAGAAATAGCATTTCTCTTACATTGCTATTTTTTCACATGAAATGATATTGAATTTTGTTGGATTATCAAAATAATTTTTAGTTAAAGTTTAATGCTTGCTATATATTTACGATGTACTTTAGTAACAAATTCATTGTGTTTTTATTACATTATCTGAAAATGCTCAAGCCAAAAAGTCGAAACATATAATAACTAATGTACCTTTTCGAATTTAAATAATGTAATATATATTTCTATGTTTCAATTTTTTACATTCAGAGTTGTTAATATTTACTCTCGTATACTTTTTATAATCTTCTATAAATCTATACTTTGTATTGTATTTTAAAATGAGAGTCCTATATTCTTTATTATATGATTTCAAAATAATTTTGTTGGAAAACTGATTATTACAATATCAAAATCCATTGCAGCATTATTTATCATTTTTTAATTATCAATATAATTATTTTAGTAATCCAACAAAAAACTGTTTTCAAATCTGTATGTAAAGTCCAGTAAAATTTTAGATCTTACAGGAAAATTTTTTTTTCCTTATAAAATTCGACGATTAAATTCCTTTCGATCGAAATTAATTTTCGTCTCAATCCCGACGATTCTATCTGCGTATAGAAATAAATTTGCGAATAAATATGCCAGAGGAAAGATGCGCTACGCGCGACTAGGCCAGGGGGGGTCGTTAAATAATTTACTCTACACAGAAGCCGTCATGAATAAACGACGGTTTATAGCTTACAAATGTGCTGATTTACGTGTGTAGTAAATTATCAGACCAACGTTATATTCCGCGTGATTCATGTCGGAGAAATCTATATTCGAAAATGGCACGAGTGTGCAACGGCTTGTGTCTGAATCTACAAATAACCTGCAACTTCATCGTCATTAATAACGCCTTAATTACGAAATTATTAATAAATCAAATTTATCGAGAAGTTTCTGACGAAATATTGATATCGAATTAAAAGTATGAGCAACTTCGAATATACTTGCCTTCTATCTGTACACTAACGTATATAAATTGGATATCGTATTTAGAAATATGTTGACATTTCAATTAATATGAAAAATAATTATAATGGTGAAGCGCACTTCATAATGTTATTGCGATTTTGTAACTGCAACACCTGTTGCAAATACTATTTCAACATTGCATTCACCAAATAATAAAACCAACCCGCAATTATTATTAAATACCTTTTTATTATTAATAACTTTAATTGTAGTTTTATTATCTCACGCATTTTCGAGTTGAGAAAGGCGAGCTATTTCAATGATTAAAATCTATTAATTTTGCAACGAAAAGAAAGTATAATCGTACATTTTTATGTAATAGATCTTCAGCCTAATCGCTCATAAGTAATTCATTTAATCCGACAATTTTTTACGCGTAATTGTGAGAGTGTAATCTGGTACACGCGTGTTATGGTCGATCTTGACGTTCGTGCCGGATGCTGTAAGTAAGCCATCAGAGAAAATAAGTGACCTGTTGCTCACAATTCATATTCCGTGGCAGTCGCGCAATTTGTGCGAATACCTCATCTCATCCTCGCGTTTTTCCGCGCGCATGGCCGACGGTGTCGCTCCGCTAAAGAATATTACGCTTCCCTTGGAAGCGTCTGACAGGACGCTTTTACGAAGACGCGACAGCTCCGCGAAGTCACTATCATGGACCATTTTAAACTTTGAAATTATACCGCGCATTGCGAGTCCCCCTATTATAAGCTACCACAGTTGGTATAGTGAAAATTGTACAACTGTCAGTTTGATAAGTTACTTTTTATCTCTTTTGACGAGTTTGTCGAGGCACATTTTTAAGTATCGCATCGTATTATTTTTGTTATAACAGAATTGTGTGCTGTAATATATCTGATGGATATCATTTATGTACTTAGACAATTGCATAATCAAAAGTTTCAGCTTTCTTGAAATGATGAAATTTAATTCTTTACTCGTTTCTATAAAATCATTTATGAACGTAATAATAAGCCATATCATAGCAGCGATTAGTTTGTATTTATTGAAATTTCTTTTATACAATGTAAAATCATAGAATATATTTTTAATGATGGATTTTTTTTAGCTAATTTGAGATAAATTTCTCGTTAACAAATATATCGAGACAATAAGGGAATGAAAAAGAAGAATTTTTTATGTATTAAACTTCAAGTCAAACAGATAACAAATCTACATTCTTCAGTTTAACTTCGAGTAGAGTTTATCCTGAGAAAATTTTAATTCGAAGCGTAGCCACAAAAATAAATAATTCAAAAGATTAAAAAGTTGCAGTAAGTGCAAATCTTCCCTGACATTTTCATTAAGACAAATTTATTAAAGAACTCTGTTATTAAGGATTGATTAGTGATTATTTTAAGATACTTTATATATGTATAATACAGGGTGACCATTAGAATGTTGAAAGTATATATCCGTTATATTTTTTTTTCTTCAATTTAAAGTTATTTCTCAGTTGAGAGTCGGGTATTTGACTCATCAATTTTATTTGAGCCGTCGTATAAGGTTGAATATCAGCATGAACGTATATCTCATTAAGTTTCTATAATAGAGGCAAAAATTATACAGAAGCATATCATCAAGATTTCAGTAAATATATATTGAGAGAAATGTTAATAAAAACTTTCTGACTTTTTTATTTAAAAATTGCTCTAATGATTATTTTCACCAAATTTTGATTAGAGCAATTTTAACGAAAAGATAAGAAAGTTTTTGTTAGTCACATAACAAAATGATTAAATGTACTGAAACACATTTCTCTCAGTGTAAAGTTAAAAGAGTTTCAAGCAAAAGTACTCTTAAAGTGTCAAATTCTAATTTTATAAAACTTTGTACAATAATAATTAATGAACTTTGTGTACATACTTTTACATCGGATCTAAATAACTGTATATTTAAAATATTAATGAACAATATTGGAAAAAATATTTCAACGTGTAAAACAATTTTGTTTAAGAAGTTGAATAACGTTTATCTCAAAAGCCATTAAGGCTTAATAACTTTAATAAAAACGACAGCAAATTCAAAATAAGCGTTTAAAAAATTAAATTTTCATTGATTTACCGTGTTAGATAAAGTTAATAAAAAATTGAAATTTTAATCGAGATTCTGGTTTGTGTTTATCCATTTTCTAATGGTGGAACCGAATCTATCGAGTTAAATAAATAATTTTCTCAGACCATAACTGTTGTTATTAACGGCGGCATCTCTCGTGTGCTCGCCAAACCGTCATAAAACAATAAAAAAGACTCCAAAAAGATCTATACTCGCGGAGATTTTTCGCGGTTTATCGCATTTCATTCCATAAAATGTCCCACGTTTCCACGTCGTACTGAAATAAATATCAAAAGATTTCAATTTTTAAATTTATTTTTTTCTCTAACAATAAAAGCTGTCACATTTAGAACATCTATCCTCGGCCCAGTTGCGATCTTAATTTAAAATTAATAGGACTCCTAACAAAAACGCGAAATTCTCTCTTCGTGTAAGCTTTTCCCGAAGTAATACATTCCTAAAAAAT
>NW_017259509.1:468560-479626 GCF_001594045.1 Atta colombica | reverse complement strand
TATATGTGTGTATTTGCAATCGATACATTCATTTATTTCTCGAAAATGATATGTTTAATTTCAAAAATCTGATCGAAACTGATATATTATGTAAAATTTATATCATTTCGATGAAATTAGTAATATTTGAAACTTTATCAGGTACAATTACTACAACACATATTATACATATATTAATGAGTTTGTGCTTATTTTATTCGACTGTTATTTTTTCAATTTTCTGGAAATATTGTCAAATTGTTACTAGGTGTAATCAGAGATTTATAGATATTACTAGTTACAGTTATTACATAAAGGGCTGTTTGGAGAAGCTAAGAAGGCTCGCGTCTTATTTTATGCTTTTTGAAGGTAGTTACGCAAAATACACGACATGCAATAACTTACGTTGCACTTTAGGGATCGTGCTAACACGATGTTCATCCAAAAATGTCACAGATATTGCAAGCCAGCAGGCGGCGTGTCAGTGGAAAGCAAACGAACAAACAGCGTAGTATGCTGCGACACGTGTCGTGTCGTTAATTGTCAACATGCCGTTTATATTTTCCATTGTAGAACACACAGATATTCATTTCGCGTACGTGTTTCACAACTCGTAACCCGCGTCGCTGCCGTTCATTTCGAGTATCCACAACATTGTAACCGATGAAAATCGGGCCGATATTCATAATTGATGGCTGCGAATGCAGACACACGTTAGAGCGACAAATTATGAAAATCGACTTGATTTAATCGCATCTGACCTCGTTCGCTATTAAAAATAACCTCGGATCACCGCTTGGATTATTAAAAGCTGCCCAGAAGCGAAAATATCGCTAAATCGAACCTCCGTTAACGAGAATTGGAGGAGGTTCGATAAAATCATCCGCGCGAGCGCGACGGAGGAGGTAACCGTTAAAAATCATCCTGCATCCCATCGGATATTTCATGTCCCTCGCGATCGTAGATTTGTTTTCTGCTCGAGAATCCGTGCGAACCACCATTGTACAAGACAAGCGTCCTCGCGCGCGCGTACGTGTTTTACATAGAGACGGAGACCTGTGCTCGCGCGCGCGTTCCTCTCTTTCTCCTTTATTCCTCCAAATATATTTGGATGAAGCACGGCATTAGTGGAGTGCAATAACGAACTCGCTTCTCTTTATAATTCCGGTTTCATAACACGTACAGGTGAAGTTAACGTGCCGGGCGAGAGGCGTACCCGAGCCGCGCGTATCCTGGCGTCGGGAAGACGGCAAGCCCATTATAATTCGGGAGCCATTTGCAGGAAGCGTCCCGAACCAGAAGTCTCACGGTAAGATTTAATATAGATGGTACACCCGCGCCGATATAGCGCGGAATATACAATTATGTTTTCCTTAGGCGCGCATGCCGCACATCGCGCGATCCCGTTAGTATTCAAATTCCCTCATTACGGATCGTGGTTCCGGACTTTAAGATGAATTTCGCCCGGAAACCGATTCCGCTGATATTACGAGATGATGCCTTCACCCCGCGGCTTCTGCTCGAATGGCCGACCACCGTCGCGTCGTTCATTCCGCGGATCATTAAACGTAATGTCGAATTCCATCGCGTTTAATATTGAGCCAGTTATAGAACACACGCGTTTACCTTCTTTGGGATTCTCTCATAATTTATGTTCGTATTAAAATAGGAGAGTCGTTCATTTCAGATACGAAATGACAGTTTGTCGAAAGTTGCTCTTACAAGGGAACCGTTAGAACTGTCTCGCATTGATTTTGATGGATTTTGGATAACGTTGTAAAGCAGCAAAAAATATTCAACTTTTATTTTTCATCTGCTTATCTCAAGATTTCAAGGATCAGAACACCTTCTCGAAAATAACAGATTTTTTATTTTCAACATTTTCGAGAAAAATCAATAAAAGTATGAAATAACATAAAACTTTTTGTATAAAATATCTTCTCATATGGTATATCTCATAGATTATTTCGAAGATCATTGAAAATGAAAAACAATTGTTACTTTTTAGGGGCTGTTTCGATTTCTAAACTTTGAGGTAAGTAGATAAAAAATGGGTCTATAATTACATTTTTTTTTAGCATTAACCAAAGTCCATCAAAATCAGTGAGAGACAGTTCCCTTATTAGACGTTTGAGGAACTTATGATCGATTTTTCCTTTTTAATATTTACTGGAATAAAACAACCTAATAATTAATAATTCAATTCCGAGAAAAAGCAAAATTGCTTAATATCAATTTTTTATTGAACTAATAATTATTCTTCGAATCGAAGAAATTCTATTGTACGTATCGAAAAAATTGGATCGTGTATTGATACATATCGAAATGTTCGACAATATGAAATTATTATTGCATGTTCCTCGACAAAAACCCTTGAGAAATGTAAAATGAATGTTGGACGGAAAACACTATTCGCGAGCAGAGCAAAGCATCCTGTCTTTCCCTCGACCACCGCGTTGGTCTCGGCTAAACGACGTATTTAGTATTCACTTCAGCGTGGTGATACTAATAGCAGGCAAATTTCGCTGTACTGTCAACGTGGTCCAAGGATGCAACGCCGCGGCAACCGGTGTAACATATGCCGAGCGCAAACCTGCACCTCTGAACGACCCGACTCCAGCGGCTTATTGTCGACACCACAATCGCAGTGATTATCGGACTCATGTCGGAAAAGTTTGCTTTAGTTTCGTGATTATCACAAGATTTAATTAACATTGGAAATAATTCCTTTATGGATTGGTAACTAACTAGAGAACCGTCAGAACTGTCTCTCATCGATTTTAACGAGCTTTGAATTAAATATCATTTTGATAAAACTTTATAGATTCATATTTTTTTTTATCTGTTTAGGGATCAAAACATGGCATCCCTGAATGGCAATAAGTTAAAAAAATTTTGACATTTTCGAAAAATGTGAATATTTACCGTTATTAAGAGTAAATATAAAATACCATAAAATTTTCATACAAAACATTTTTTCGTATATCTTATATTATAGTTTCGAACATGAAAAAATCTATTATTCACGAGGAATTATTTCGACCCAAAAATCTTGAGAAAAGCAGATTACAAAAATATAATTTTAAAATATTTTTTATACTCTATAACATATTCAAAGTCTAGTAAGTCTAGTAAAGTTGATAAGGGACAGTAGTTTCCGATTGATAGTTTGTAAGTAACGCACAGCGAAAAACCTATAACTTAATAGAACCTTTATTAAAAATGTCGAAACATGGAAAAATTTAAAAAAAATCGTTTGATTTGTCCTTTATTACTCTCATTAACTTTCATTCCAAATTCTTTGGAATGAATTTCCAAAAGAATGAAATCATGCTCCAAAGAATTTAGTTGATTTTTGATTCCATTACGATAAATTAATTCATATTTTACCTTGGTGAAGCTAATTCTTACATATTATTAAAAATATAGTAGAAAAAATTGAGCCATTTCTAAAAAATTTTGCAAACGCACAGATGGTCTTGATCTGCATCTATAAAATTATAAAGTAATAAAATTATAAAGTAGTTTTTTCTACGCTGCATTACTTAACAAGTAAAAAATTTTTAGATTCTTTCACTGTTGATTGCTTATCTGAAACTCATAAAAAATCGTCAATTTTTCAGTAATTTAAATATTCAAAACTATCTATCAAACGAAATGTTTTTAATTCCGATTTATTTTTCATCTTTTTAATTTTCTTAATACTCAAACTCGAGAAATATTTCAAAATTTTTCAAACTTGCTTTCCGTTCCAACTTATCTTCAAAGAACTAATTTCCAAGCGCGAACAAAGAATAAACTTTTACTTTTAAGATTTGAATGGGGAACCAGGAATCGTGTCGTTCATCGAGACTTCATAGTACTTCGATTAAGTTCGGAGTGCAAGCACAAAACGACATTTACACCATTTTCGCGTAATTAATTCGCGGGATGGAAAATACACGGGGTGTGTCTGAGGATATGACCTTCGGGAAAATCGATATTTTTGCAAGTTGAATTACTGATGTAGTATAACGAGGCCGCAGGTGAGGAAGGCTGCGTCCGTTTGCTTAGTATATTTCGCGGTAAGGAACAGGTGCAAGCGAAACAAATTGAGCTTGTCTTATCTGCGCGCGCCACTTTGTTGTTTGCATCTGAATACGTTCATAAACGTATTTAGAACGAACGATATGTGAAGAGCGGTTATTTAACAAAAATATTTCTTTTGCTTAATTTACATCGATGCATGAAGCGTGAAATTATTCGATTGGATTTTACAAATTGTTGAAACTTTTCAAGTTGTAGAAATATGAAACAAATAGATTTGCAAATACTGATTAAGAATTCGTGTTAAAAATACAGCATATAAAATTCGCACATACAAAAGTATGTAACATGCATTACATGTTTTATAATAAAATATTGGAGAAGCATAATTAGCGCGAATATAATATCATTAAGTGCATTTGTCGTTTTATTGATTATCGACCACTGCTTTTGTAATAGGTCGTTCGCTTTATGTTCTTTTTCCGTCTGTCTACATACAGTAGTTATTCTTCATTAAATAACAATAACCAGAGACACCGATTGTCAGCTAAAGTTTCTACTAATTAATTATATATAATTGTATATAATTAATTATATATAATTAAATTGACACTCTTAAAAAAAAATTAATTTGGATAAAGCAAGAAAGGATATTTACTATTAATTTTGTGCTAATTACTATTTTCGATCAATAGAAAAATAGCTAAATAATAGCTTTGATTAAAATTAATTAAGTTAATTAAATTAATTTTAATCAAAACTATTATTAAGCTACTTTTTATTTATATATTTATTTGTGTTTATCAATTAATAAGTTGTTTTGCTTTCTGTATTGGATACGCTTAACTGACTTACTAATAATTATTCGTTTAAATAGAATAATATTGAACTCTATCACGTAAATGCGTACCCGATTTATAGAAAGTAACTAACGTATCATATATTTACGTTAAATTATTAAAGTAAACTATAAACATAATTAGTAAACTAAATCAGTATATTGATTGATCAAATTGCGATATTTCGAGAAAAAAGCAATTTTATATTAGAATAAAGTAACGTGGACACGAATTTTGGAGCGCTCTAGCGATTTGTGTACCAAAGGTGATCAATTTTATTTGACTTTAATGTCCTCAGCAGTTCCTCAGTCCGAATTTCTCGGCGAAGAACTGAAGTTGACGAAGATCTCGAGGAACGAGATGGGGGTTTATCTGTGTATTGCCAGCAACGGAGTTCCGCCCGCGGTCAGCAAACGTATTTATATCAACGTTCATTGTGAGTAATAGTAATTACGGTCCGAGCTATAAGATTGGATGTACCATGTTCCTCGTGTAAAAGCTAAGCCGTGCTGAGGCTGAAAATGCAATAGTATCTTCCGATTTCGATTTACAGTTCCGCCAGTGATTCAGGTACCCAATCAGCTGGTCGGCGCGCCCTTGGGGACCGACGTGGTTCTGGAATGTTTCGTCGAAGCGTCGCCGATGTCGATTAACTATTGGGTCAAGGACCCTAAGGGTGAGGTGACACGTGACTTTCATGTTAAAAATAGAGCTTTTGCATTATATTTCATATATCATTCTGTTGTGCTTTAATACTACGACATTTCGATGTAATATTTTATTATATTTAGTTATTGTGTTTTTTCGATCCATAATGCTAATTTCATCAGTGGCAATATTACTCTTTGACTACATTCTTTATTATTTATACTGTTTATTGGAAATTTTCCTAATTTGTTACATTTGTCAACTGACCAATAATTACTCGTATGGATTGACTTCAAATTTCATAAATAATTGAATAAAGATGACGAGCTTTTCGATTTTTCATTGTACACTTTTTCATAAATAATTAAGTAATTTCAAAGTTTGTAAATTAAATTCAATTTGGCTGCAATACATTCTAACATTTAATCTTGATCGATGCGTGTCATTGTTTTTGTTATTTGTAATTATTGACAATTTAGTTCTCTCTTGTCTTTTATCAATGAAATATATATAAATTCAATAATAACAACAATCAAAACTATTAACAATACACACAGTTTTCTCTTCCCTGTGAAATGAAATTATAATTTAATATAATAGGAATAATTTACAAAATATCTTTCCATTCATGTATATAAATACGATACCATCAGCATGAAATAGTTGTAGTTTACCCAGCATACTATTTACCACAAGTAGCATAGTCCGTTATAGCGATTGGTTTGTTAACTAATTACTGACTGTAACTAGTGGAGAAATACTCAAACGTTAATTACTCTTGCAAGACAAATCCGATTATGGACCGTACTTTAGTTAGGCGATTTCGATACACACTGAGCGTACCGTAGTGTCAGTGTCAAAAAACTCATTCGTATTATTAGAAACGCAGATTACGCAGATTAAACAGCGATACAAAAAAAAAACGCAACATTAGATAATTCAGATCCTTTTATTTTATTTTTAAAAGATAATTCATTTATCCTTTTATTTTTCAATAAAATACAATAATAAAATATAAAAAGTAAAATTTCTCAATGCACAGTCAATAATTATTCTAAATTTTGACTTTTTCTTGTGAATACATCGGTAAAAAGAATACCAAATATTTCGTTACCAAATCATAAATCGTACGAAATGTCAACGAGCACCAGCAACATATCGCAACAACATGTAATAACTTGGCTCCTCAAGAAGGATTCCTCAAGAAAACTTTAGATAGATATAAGAGAATACTACTTATCCAGACTCGTGGAAATATCCCCGCAGTGGATTTCGCCTCGTAAGAGCCAGACGTTCTCCAGTTTAACACACGCTCAGCTATCCGGAGTTCCTCGCTCCAATGCATTCGTATGCAATTTCGTCTCGCGTGGAAGATACCTTTCACTGGTTTCCCATTATACGCAACTGTTTCAACGTGTAATAAGAAAGCATAGCGGGAAACGGGCGAGATATCTTATTTATGATAAAAGACGTGGCTTCTTAGCACAATGTAAAACATAAATATATCTCACATAGTTTAATTGAAATGACAATAACAATAATTATATTAGGATTCTCGAACTTTTGTATTGTTTAATTGAAGTGGCATTTGAATAAATGCGTATAATTAATATACACGTGCTATAAGGTTTTAAATTTTATTAAATTATTATATCCCTGTTATTAAAACGACTAAAAAATCGGAATGTTAAAATAGAAAAATGTATGCTTGCGTATTGTATTCGGTTAAAAAAAAAATCCTTGACATGATTTTAATAGTCGAGAAATACATATATAAAACATAATTAGGATTTTGATCATTACATAAACTCATGTATCTTAATTATTTTAATTTCAATCTCTTTCTCCTTTGCATAAAACATTCTGTATTTTTCTCTGTAATTTCATAATGAACGGTTTTTTTATTGCTGCCGCATATCAATCGATAAAAATGCTGAACGCAAATATGAGAAAAAACAACATGCAGTTTTCCTATCCGATGAAGTTGGAATAATCGAATATGCTCTCCACTTTGTTCTCCAGGTGCGATGATAATATCCAGCATGAGACACGATGTCCAAACGGTGACAAAGTCACCGTTCGAAGTCCGGATGATCCTCACGATTCGCAACTTGCAGAAAAACGACGTGGGAACGTACCGATGTGCGGCCAAAAATTCCCTTGGCGAGGTCGAGAGTAGTATTCGATTATACGGTGAGTACACAGCGCGTTTTCGACCGTTATTAAACGAAGTTTTCCGCGGAGCCCATAAAGAATACCTAATTCGATTACTCGACGGAACGCAGTCAAAACGATGGAGGGGGAGGGGGGGGGGAGGAAGAATTCCGTGCCGCATTTCGTTTCAATGCACGTGTACATTTGCGGATAATCGCGATTCTTTCTACTTTTCTCCCTTTTTTCCTCCGTTTTTATTCTTTTGGATGGTCGTAATGCTAGGGATTAAGATTTCGTACCGTAAAATAAAACCTGCAAATAGACCGGCAGATAATTGCGCGGGAGGTCAACGGTGAAAAGTTTGCTCTGCAAACTGTGAATGAGTTATTATACATGTAAACACCGTGTCGGGATTAATTTTCTGCTTGTTACAGTTGATAACACATCTATTTTCTTCTTAACACTTTGTAATATATTAATATCAAGTAAACACCATTTAAATTTTAAATGTACATGTTATGGAGAATCTCTTTGTTTGAAAATTTTAATTTTTTTCTTGTTATTTATTATTAAATTCTCTCTCTCTCTCTCTCTCTCTCTCTCTCTCTCTCTCAATAATGCTACATCTACGTATTATTTTATACATTGAGAGCAAAAAGTATTTGTTCAAAGAAATTTATTATTAAAAAAGCCTTATTTGTAGAAAGTAAACATTAATTAGCAATTTTATACAATAAATAATTTTATATAATAAATTCTGTTCTAACATAAACAAACGAGTTTCGCATGCCCGATTTTGGAAGCTAAATTTCTCGTTTGTACGAATACCTTTTGAGCATTCAAACAATACAATTTTTAATTTTCGCTTATTTTTCAGATGATATTTTGTATAATTAATACACATCTTTTTGGTATATATAATTTTAAGGAACATACAGTCTATCTCATTCTTTATGAATAAATTGTTAATTATCCAACAAGAAATAATCGTCAATTAAACGTCGAATCGATATTGAAATCATCGTATTTATACAACATTAATTCGATGATTCATTTCTCGCTGGATAATATTTACTTTTTAAAAATAAAATTTTTTAAAAAAGTATTTTCTCTGTACGAATACTTTTTGCACTCACTGTAATTGTAAGCCGCAGATCAAAATGCGAAAAACTAAAGTCTGTATAATATTAAATAAAAAAAAAAACAAGATTCTATTTTTTATCTTTCATTCTTCAAAATTTGATTTATCAGATTCTTCAATTCTTAAGTGTTAAATAGCTGGCTGGCTTTATTGGAGAAAAGAAATTTAAAGCGCCAGATCCGTCAAGAAATCCGCTTTTAGGATATTACATCGTGCAAATCGCTCTACGCGTGACTTGTGAGCGGAACGATCTTGAACGCGTTCGGGTAACAAGACTCTCGACTACTCGCAACGAACAAATTACGACGGGGAAACGACTTTTTGCCGCACGTAGCAACTCGGTTACAGCGATATCTCGCGAACCGTTGTAGGATCGAAGCGAGGAGCGGAATTTACTCTCGCGCATGACCTGTTATTCCTACATTAACGCGGCGGTTTGCGAGGTTAACGAGTCTCCTATACCCGGCGTGAAAATTGTTGTTCATGTCTCGCTCCCGCCGTCAATAAACCGTCCATGTCGTCTCAGTTCCACGCCTACCTCCGCTATGACTGATCGTGGGATGATAGTAATAAGAGGATTTCCTCTTTACGGCAAACACACCCCGCGTTTACAAGCATCGTCACTTTATGGACGGAAATCTCCGAGGAGTTGCCTCTATATATCAGCGGTAGATGCCCTTCGGTCAATCCTCATCTTTTCGCGTGCGCGACGTCGAATTTCTTGGCTACAGCTTACAGCCCTTCCCTTCAGGGTGTACTAGGCGGAAGGGTGACGAGATAAGGCGAGTGCAGTATACTCTTCGCGTTCGTAAATCGTCCCGTGTTATCGACCCATCGATTTCGAGAATGGGGGATCTTCATCCGGTGTGGTAGACGTAAGGATGACATATTTGCTTACGTAAATTTAAAGATGACGATACAAGAGATCGTCTCGCCCGCATTCGCGTTTCTTACTTGCTAGTGTTAACAAAATCTTCGGTAAAATCGGGAATTTCAAACTCGCTAAAGAAGATAATGCAATCGATTTTACTGAGAGGCAATCTTCTCGAAACTTACTACGGAATATTCCGATAGAAACTTCAGAAAACATGTTTTATATATAAGTTTTATATATATGTTTTATATATACATGCACGTGTCCACCTCGTCTGGCATTAAACTCTGTACATGGGAATAACACGTAGGTTGAGTTGTCTTATCTACAAGCTTGACCTTTACTCCTTTATTCAAGGGATTCCCGATGGAGAAAGTTTGTAGCATCAAAACTCTCGGATAAGTGCCGATAAATTCGTGACATTACTACTTTTTGAAACAATATAATATAAAGGTTTTCGAGTCACGTTAAAACGTCATGAAATTATATAATCATAAGCAGCTTACTTATACAATAAATTGCTTATTAAAACTATATCAGGTGTATATTCTCTGCAAAATTACTCTGAAATATACCTCTAAAATAATTCAGTAAGATCAATATTTATATTTAATAATATATGTAATTTTATAATTTAAATGAAAATTTTCTCATTTTATCTGAATGATTTTTTAAAAATATGTTTACTTCTTGAAATACTTATTTATTGATCCAGGTCTAAATCGCTACCAAACTTTTTGTTTTACTTTCAAATACAATGTAGAAAAATATATAACTTTTTAAGAATAAATACGACCGTATAAATGATATACATAATATGAGAGAAAACGCCAATAATCGGTAAAAGATGTTATGAATACAATATATATTCTAAATTTAATTATTTCAGATGTAACTGTGCGCCGAAACATTCGGACATTAACAATCGATCTGAGATAATAATCGCTAATAATATAAATACGAATAATCGAATGTTTCGACATCTTATCATATTTATATTATTAGCGTTTCAAGTAAGCTTTGTGATGATTCTGATAACTTTTTCATATTCTGTTAAAAAATACATCCTTAAATATATGCATTTCTATTATTACGCTAATATTCCAATCTCGGATGATCACATCCTGGAATATTTTTCCAATTATATATCTATTAAATCTATAGAGTGCCAAATTTAATCTAATTTAAGTCGTCGTTGCTCATACTAATTATAAAATATTGTTATTTTATATCATTTTATATCATTTTAGCATAAAATATCCATAAGGTCATTAGGGAGAAGATGTTACACTTAAGCCTTTTTTCTTTATTCTTGAATAATTTCTTAATGTTATTGAATTAATGAACAAAAAAATATGATTTATATTCTAGCAATCTTTCTTTATTCATATAAATCAATGAACTT
>NW_017259509.1:451706-468460 GCF_001594045.1 Atta colombica | reverse complement strand
ATATATATATATATATACGGACAAGATATAATCTCTTATGGGAAAAGATATCACAAACAATTAAATAATGTGATGCAATATAAACATGCATATTTTACTTATTTATAATTCATAATCGAGGATTTAAGCTATAAGAACAGATAAAGATAAGATAAAACATAAATTGACGAAATATGAAAGAGAGTAATTTAAAAAATAAATTGGACATACTTTTATTCATTTAAACATTTAAATTTCATTAACTTAAAATATTTCGAATTATATAAAGCATTCAAAATTTTAATTCATAAAATAAAAATTCATTTAATGACGATTTCAAGTAGGAAAAATTGTTTTATTTTTATCGTCATCTTATCCTCAAGTGTAAGAGGAATATTCAATTGCAACTTTTACGAATATAAAAATATTACAAATTATAATCTATATCATCCACGTGACCTTCAGAGAACACTGATTAAAACTGTATTTGCCCAGTTTTACAGTAAGCATCGAAACAGACAGAATACTTAGCTATTAGCATATCAAATATTAGATAGAGCATATCTCACGACTTACTTTTTCGTATTTCATAATCTTTATCAATCGACTTTGGCATGAACATCTCTGCCCAAGGAAGTAATCACTTAATGTAATGGGACAGAGTTCTCGAAATTATTATAAAATTTATATGAAATCTCTATGTATTATTCAAATTACATATGCAACCACGATAAATTGTATAATATTAAATAAATATTAAATAAATTCGTATATTTTACCAAATGACTTTATATGTAGTGAAAAAAATTATTTGTAATCAGATGAAATCATATGATGTCATATAATCTGTGGGACAATATTTCAGCTAGTGGTTATCCCCTCGTCTCTGTCAATGCGCAATTGTTTATCAGTGCTTTTGCACAGTATAGCTAACGCATGTTATACAAAAAAATTATAAACAAAATGGCATCTTTTCCCTTGTGACATCTTCCCTCGAATTATATTGAATAGAAACAGTGGCAACTTAAATTAGATTGTTAAAAATAAAATGTTAATTTTAACTTAAAGGCGATATAATGAACTTTCTGAAACTTGCATTTTGTGCACAAAATGTTAATTTTAATTTTTTATTTTTAACAGTGTATAAAATTAATGTTTTATTTTTAATTTATAGATTTAACAGTATATTCCTTCTCTTTTTACGTTAAGTTCATCAAAATCGCATATTTTTCCCCTGTTCCAGAGATCTCGGGGCCGGCGAAGACGCAAACACCAGTGTTAACGGTGTTCTATGACGAAGAGGACGAGGCAGTGTTCGGTTCCGCGGAGATGGACAAGACGGAGAACAAGCCACTGGCGGTGGATAACACGGTCCATGGACATATGGGTTACCCGTCACTCGCCACGCCGTCCTCTACGATTCGCGTCGGCAAGAAACGACCGATCAACGTCAGCTCAGGCACTGATCCTTATCCACGACGGCTCTTCGTTCTGGTATCACCGTTGTTGTCGCTTCTAATCGTTCGCCGAAGATGGTGATGGTGAAACGAGAGAGGGAGAGAGAAAGAGAGAGAGAGCCAAGAAATTCCGAGGAACTTGATCGAGGCAACCTTCATCGTGCTCGCACGTTGCGGTTCTCGCGATCTTTCGCAACGGTATAATTCACTTTCGGAGAAGAAGCATTATTACGATCGACGCTCGATGACCATAGAATCGAAGTTGTTTGTACAGCAAGCTGCCGCGAAAGAAAAATAAAATAAATAGGATAGGTATTCGAGAAAATTCGGGAGCTATTCTCCAAACGTACTGTATTTTAATTTTGACTAATCAGTGCGAAGAAGACGCCAAGTCCGCGTAAGGTAAAAGCCCGCAAGCTTTAATCTTCATTGGCTATTCAGCAGCTTGCTCGGCTCTACGCGGCAAAAACAACTTCGAGTGGGCTTAAGTCGCCGCCGCCGACGACGACGTATCGTCTTCCCTGAGTGGCTTATTCGTAATTCGTAAACCTAATCAATGCATCGGAAGCTCGCGGAAGGGATGAACCAGATGGGGCTGAAGACGTGCATTGCAGGGCATATATTGATCGTTATACTTGAATCGGTGAGTGCTAAGTTAATTATATTCAGGGATCGAATATAATTTGACTCGTTTCTATTTTCGATATTTTTATTAACTTTAAATGATGCCCTAGATTTCTTTACTCCTATGCAAAATTAAATCAGTGCATGAACCCATTACGGTACATATAGGACATCATTTTATTCGATCTCAGCAGTGATTTAGAAGAATGAGATTAATAGCATCGAGCTAAATAACAATTTCTTATTTATTTTGTTATGTGGAAGTCGCGCGCGTTATCAAATCATATTACGAGTTCTCGATCAATTAAATCGAATGTTATAAAAAAAAACAATAAACGCAAAAAATAAAGGAGCGATAAAGGCTGAAATTGAACAGACAGATAAAGACTCTCAACGAGTGAAGGAGAAAAACATATCTCGAAATGAAGATAATCCTGGATAACATTCGAAGAGTCGGGTGTGTAACTCCTTAGTTTCGGCGGCAATAAATTTGCGTGATATGTACATATTTACTGTATCATATACAGGCACGCTCGCACGTGTATATGTGTGCATACGTCAGGGTAAAACTAACACATTCGTGCCACTTTTCCCCAGCTCCCCGCTGCGCTCTCCAGTCGCGTGCGAGCGGCGTGGCGTTTCGTAGATAGCCCTTACGATTAACGCCAGTGTAATAGGATATGTATCGCGAGTTTAAACGAGTATTGAAAGCTTTAAAGGAGTTCGAGCCGGAAGTATAGCAAGAACGCCGGTGTCTCTCGCCCGTCTTGGCGGACGCCCTCGAAAGTCGGAACGAATCGATTGCGGACGAGCGACTCCAAGTTGTTTGCCACACACGCCTCGATCACGGACGTGCGATCGTACCTGTCTTCTTTTTTTTTTCCTCACACAAGGTTACCGTTTACTCAAGGAAGTTTTTACCACACTCTCGGTTAGCAGCTCTCGATAACAAAACTCTCCAGTCAATACGGAATTAAGTATGTGTTTGGAGAAACATTTAGCACTCTATCTTTTTGAATGAGATTTTCTTTATCAAAACGCTCCCCAATAACGACAAAGTGGAGAATCGTTTTCGATGATTGTTCACTCGAGGATTTTGTTATCGAGAACGAGTTCTCGATACTACAGAATTTTCTTCCGGTTAAAATAAAATTGGGTGATATTCATCGGATATTTACTTGAAAACTTTAACGGCTACTGTCGATCATGAATTTAACACAAATTGGAAAAAGCGATACTAAGATTCTATTCTTGTGAGATACATTTTATATTTCGTAAAAGCGGAAACTAAAGAAAGGAAATCTGAAGACATTTTTTCATTAAAAAAAAGGAATATTTATACAAACTGACGTTTTACGAGTATTAAACAGTACAATTTCGAATATTATTTAAGTAAATAAAATTAAGAATAAAAATATAGGCTTAAAATTCTTTTAGTACGAGTTTAGTTCTCATTGTCTTTTATGTTAATCAATTTAATGGCAAAACAATAAACTCAATATTTTACATCTTTATCTGTCAAGTTAAAGTAATAAAAGTAATATTGCATATAACGCACCTGACATTTTCATGAGCACAGCTGACTCTTTTAAATTTAGAAATTCGAAAAAAGGTATAAAAATATGATATTAAACAATATGATATTAAACTAATTTTACTTATAACCAATGTAAAATGAAATTGTCGATAAAAAACTTTATTGCACATATTATACTTATTACACATATTATAAAATACATATAAAATTGACATTTTTAATGAAAGGACTCATTTTAAAATATGTAAGAGATTTAAAAAGTGATAAAAATACTTAAAGTATCTATATATTGTGTCAGAATTACAAACTGTAATGAAACTTACAGGAGCAATTCAATCAAAATATGATAAGTCAATAAAAAAAATTTCATCGATCGCGCGTCCTACGATCATAGGAAATATCTGATTACTCGTTTCCGATGTGAGCCAAACGATTAATAAGTGTTCGATAAATC
The DNA here is from genome assembly GCF_001594045.1 of Atta colombica. Taxonomy (NCBI): domain Eukaryota; kingdom Metazoa; phylum Arthropoda; class Insecta; order Hymenoptera; family Formicidae; genus Atta; species Atta colombica. Next base: position 464,409 of record NW_017259509.1, on the reverse strand, counting down.
AGTGACGATCGTTTTCTGGCGCGAGTTGCTTCGAGCGAGTATGCAGAATTCATGTGTAAAAGAAAGAATGTGAGAAACGGAGAATGTGAGTGAGAGAATGATACTAATTATATTTTTATATTTCCACCATAGCGTGCTTACGTTTCTGTATCGATAAACTTTTAATTACTGTCAAAGCCTTGTTCAGCCATTTCAATCGTTGCTATCGTAACATTCGGTGTTTTCGCAGTAATTTTTCTAATTATACTTGATGTACTTGCAACAGCGAACGTCACGACGTAATAAGCATTTGGCCGTTCCAATTCAGCTTATGAAATCTCCATCCTATTTTCAGAAACGGAAATCCACAAAGTGGATCTAGCCCAAACCGTGGAAAGATAATATAATCGATCGCATCGATTCCCGCATCACTCTCTACGACAGTTTTGTATTCACTTGCTAAATAAATCGGGCGTCCCCGTGGGTGCTTGGGTTTGAAGTTTTATGGCAACTGAAATTGCGTCTCGTTACGCTTCGCGGTTCGTTTTCGGTACTCGCCGACAGCTCTCTCGCAGGAGCGTCATACGTGCCCAATTTCCATTAAAATCTATTTTCGTGTGTTCTCAATCGATTTTTCCTTCATGATCGGTTCGTCCACACCTAATTGCTCTTAAATATCGAGTGAACTTTTTTTTTCACGTGATTTTTCACGTAATTTTTCACGAAGAGAGTTCATTCTTCCGCTATCCTACTTCACTTCAAAGTAAAGACTGTAACAAAGTTCTATTTCTATTATATATTGCAAATACTTTCTAAGTAATATTGGCGTTAAACAAAAAGAAAAAAAAAGAGAAAAATTTTAATGATTACAAAATGATTACAAAAAGTTAATGTTGTTCCAAAATACACGACAAAATGGAAACACGTTAAATGATATTTAACGGAGAAACCATTATATTCTCGATATATTGTATATTGTACAATCACGTTTCTCTCCGCTGACACATCGTATCTGATAAATTTGTCGTTTGCAACATTTTTCTGGGGTACTCTTCAATTAACTAATGGCCCATTTCGTATTCGATATAATATGCGAGGTGCCACATTCGTCACTGCAATCTACGTCGAAATGGCCAGTCACAAAAAAAAATTCAGTTCACGAAGCGTCCTCAAGCGTCCTCGCGAGAGCCAATGAATGGTCGCTCTTTCGGTGACCGAAAAAAAAACCCTCGAGAAAAAAAAAATCCCGACGGGTTTTTTTCCCTGACGGGCCAAATCGCGCTCGTTTGCGACACGCCGCTGTAGCCTGTGAGGCTGCGAACGAGCGTGTTCCCTCTTATTTCGTCAGAGAAAATCCTCGTTTCAGAACGATTATCATCTCTCTCTCTCTCTCTCTCTCTCTCTCTCTCTCTCTCTCTCTCTCTCACTCTCACTTTCCCTCTTATCAACGACGCGAGAAAATGACGAAGGCGCCTCTCTCGGTCACCGAGAAATTACAAGGGCGAATTCGCCTTTAAAGACTAGAGGAAGAAGATCTTAGTTAAACCATAAATAAACACAACTGCCCTTGCAGCTGGTGCGGACGTAATTCATCGTGAATTAATTTAAGGGCCACCGCCGTCTTCTTCTTCGCTGTTCCCCACCGGTCCACTTTTCATTAAAAGGCCCGCCATGCCGAAGCCGCCATTTGGCGGCTCTCGCTTTTATGCTGATTTTATTTCCCTTCTTTCGCGAACTCGGGCATCTACGGAGTAATTGTGCGGTATTATTATCCGCCGCGGGTCGAGGCGGCATGAACGAACTGCGTGGCATACAGCCCATCCAACCAGGCGAGGACTAAAGAAGATTTCATAGTTCGCCGAAAATTCTAGGTACCTAATTCCCTTCATCTTCGTTCTCAAAGTCGTCTCTCCCTTCATTTTCCCTATCACCGTTGATATCGTCACAATTCTCGAAGACGTCGACGACTTCATGCGACTTCTAAACGAGCTTATACCTGGTTCTGGTCGGACTATGCCGCGTAGTCGGTTCTATAAAGTTACAACTGCCTCTGCAGTTGCGACACCTCCTCGTGTTAGCCCCTCAAGCAGTCTCTCCGATTAGAGTTGCTCGTAGATTTCTGTCCCCCCTCGGCCGTTCGCCTAATCTCCGTCGGTTACGCTTATTAAAGTCCCGAGAGATACGACGTGTAAGCCCGTTGAGACGATATACACGGGAGACGTAGATAGTTACGTATGCGCGCTGTTGGTTTATCGTGTGCTCGCACTCGCTGCTTTTCGCTGTTTCGACGTGCCAGACGAAGGGTACCTATAGTTTCAGAAGTGCGCACTTCAGCACGTCGCAACGAGAACGATCAATGTATTTCCGCGACTAGCCGCGAAAGGATAAACGTTCTATATATGCATATTCGCGTAATATTTCCTCTGTTTTGCCTGATATGTAAAAAAATTTTTTTTTAACTATAATATGAAAGTAACAAAAATGCGAAAATAATTAAAACGCTTAAATTGAAAAATTATAAAGCGCGCGCGTTGATTATTCCTGATTCAAAATTGATGGATGAATATAAATTTATAAATAATATTCATCGAAATACTTACGTCTTTATTTTTTACATATTAATTAAAAATATCGGTAATGAACGACAATTCTTCACTTTGAGACGCTTAACGTTGATATATTTTGGCACTTTAACTGCCCGACGATTTGGGATTTTTCTACGACACGATCAAACAGCTTCGAGAAGTTTGTTTTATGAGTCTTAAGTGGGTCGATTGAACTGGTATAAAGTTTTAAGAGTTTTGGAGAAGGAGAATTAGCCAACTTCCTTTTATCTGCGTGAATTATCGCTCTTGTGGATCGTCCCTTTTTGGCATTTACGTTGACATTGTGTGAAATAATGCTATGTCTTTATCTTCCAATGTTTTTACGATATTGTATGCTACAGACTTCACTTAATGTAAATTTCATTTATTTGTCTTTATTTCAATTATATGATATTGTCGTCCTATCGACGTTTTTTTATATAGAATGTCGATATACGATTCCTGAACTTTCTTCGTCTTTTTGTTCCAGTATAACCATGCTTATCTTTTTCATGGCTCCTCTTTTATTTACTTTACTTTTCGCAACGTGGCTTGTTGCAGTCGTTAGTTTTTCTTTGCGCTTATTGAGTCGTAAATAACATATCTTTCTTATCGAACGAAAACACCGTTGCAAAAAAAACCTATCCAAATACCTGTTCTAGAATTTTTCGCTCTTCGTGCAGTAGTTTTCACAATCGAATTTCAAAGCTGTGTTAACTTGCACACACAGTACAAGTCACACACACAAGAAATAACTAAGTTCAAAATATTTTCAATTCATGTTATTGACGTACGTAGTATTTTATAAAAAGGAAAAGAGCAGGACTCATATACTCGTGAGAGAGATGTTATTTTTAGAAATAAGTAAAATTTTATCGTACATAAATTGGCGAGTTCAAATTCTTACAAAAATTAGGAAATAAAGATCGATATCTTTATTTATAAATAAGTATTTATTAAAAAAAAAAATAAATAAAAATCGCTTAAGATGGTTCTTCAGTAAAGTGCCGAAAATTTGAGGTGCCTCATTAGGGTCCATCCAAAGTACAAGTATCTGCATAATTTGGATAAAATATTAAAATTACGTATATCTTAATGAAATAATATGGAACATACGATAATAAATCAAAAGCTGCAATTTCATTAAAAAAAAAACAAGATGAGATTATGTTTATTTTTCGGGGTTAAATTTATATGCAAGTTTATATACTTAAATATCTTTCCAGAATGACCATTGACTATCGCTTTTTTAACTATTAAAATCGTAATTTTTGAAATTATTATAATCTCATTTTTGAGAAAAGTCTATGGATTGTGTGTCTAGGATTTGTGTGCAGTTAATAAAAGAAGCATCTGCGAGTCTTACCTGTCACTAAGTTACACGTGAAAAGTTATATTTTCAACATTTTTTTTCTCTTATTTCATCGTTAACCTAGCATAAGATTTTGCACACGTCAATCTTGATACTTTAATTTTATTATATAAAAAAATTAGACATTTCTATGGTAACTCGATTTACTAAAGAACCACCTTAAAGCAATTCGTGTGCAAAAACACGATGGATGTGTCTGAATATATCTTCTTTCTCAATCCCCGATTGTCCCTGGAGATAATCGGATTCTTCGTGCTTGTTTCCTAAGTTCGAGTTCGATGACAGATAGAGTATTGAGATACAGTTCTCAAGACGTAAAATGTATTATGGATATAATATGGAAAAAACGCTTCTCGCGCGAGAGCTGCCGATGAATTGTCTACAACGGAGTTATAAGAGACCGTGAACAACCCTCGAAGTTTTTAAATCGTCGAGCATGGAAATTATTATACTGGCGATTATCTGGCATTTGTATGTCATTGTCACTCTGCGAGTCTTACGGCTCATTCCTCCTTTCGCGCTTCCAAATACTCCTCCAGACTGCAATATCAGACAATACAAGAAAACTTCGAATACGTGGAAAACTGTTAGCGGTGTGGATGATGCGAAGAATGATTTCTCAATCATTTAATGAATATCTAAACCCTCCTCTTTTCTTCCAGCGCCGCTAAGTTTTAGGATCGGTATCATAAAGCTGTATTTTATTAACATCAGAAGATCCGAGATAAAATAATATTATTTCTTATTAAATTCAATAAACTATCTTCGACTATATTAATCTAATACATATCTATATCCTCGAAGTATAAACATATCGTCAATCACATCAATACAGAAAATTAAAAAGTGTTACCTTAAGATAAGGAATTATAACTTAGACTATCAAAGAGGCATTTATCCGATAATTATTCATGTATTCTATCAATGTTTTATTTATCTATGAATTTAAATTTTTTAATTAGGACTTTTTTTTCTTTTAATAAATACTTCCTTTTAATGATATACTTTCCTTCTTCTTTAATAAGGAATTGAAAAAAAATGTTGAAAAAGTTTAAAAATTAAAGTTTAACGAATTTAAATGAAAAGTTGTGTTTAAATAAGGAATATCTCTCAATACAATTTCTCTCTCTCAATACGATTATCTCAATTCTTCTGGTGTTAATCACGAAATAATTTCCTGTTGTGTTTTGATTGATATGATGTATACTTTTTGTAAAATAATAAAAACCGAACACACGGTTGAAAGGCGTTCCTTGGTTAGATTTATGTAAATCTAGATGTGTCCTAGGAGATCATCTTGATCCTGACGAAGGATACGTTGCGAGACGGAAATGTGCTTTAAGAATCCTTCGGAACACGAAACGTGCTTACGCGCTTATCGCTGAGTGTTCAGGAAGCTAATTAAACGAATTGCATTGTGTTCGTTCACGAGCGCAATCGATTCGACTTGTATATTAAGAGAATTTGCAATCCTGCGTTGTTAAATGGGACAATCGTTCCATACCCAAATAAATTTGACGTTGCAAGTATTATTTCAAAATGATAAAGTACTGCTCGCGCGTAAAGATAAATTCGACCGTCGACAATGTATACTAAATCCAAACGCTATCTTCCTGTATAAATAATAATCGCGAAGTTATATAGTAGCGTTCGATATGATTTTTCGACGGCGTTCTTTTCCCGGCGCGCGTGCATAGTGCTCGCATAAATTTTGTATAACTGTATGTACAATCGATCACTTTGGTGAGCGAAGATTAACTAAAAAAACAAAACGATGAGCGACGAGCGGATTGTATAAATATAGTCATGTAAGATGATAGTGAAGAATAATTCTGTAAATAATTGTGAACAAAAAAAAATATTGTAACCAAGTATCACGGCGGAATAAAGATGGAGCTTCGGATCATATATGAAGCTATCGATAAGATCTTATCTTGCATATGTATGTTGCGTGAATCCATTATTGTGTTTGTTAGTAATAATATATTGTTTTGCCCAAAATTTCCCCCACCAAAAGGTGTATTCTCATACGTATATAATTAAAAGAAAGCTTATATTCTGTTAATTTATTGGAGTTCACACACGTAAAATAACAACTTGGAAGTCACATATTTTCTCTCATACGACATTTCTACATGTCGCAGGTTCGAGCAGGAAGGTAAGTCTAGCACAAAATTTAACAGATCTATCAGAATTTTGATGGTTTTCTATTAAAATGCTGTCAATTTTAAGTCACTTTGAAAATGTCATCTGAGAAAGGTTGAAAGGAATGATCTTTGTCAATGACGATTACGCAGTGGGTAACTAAAATTGATATCGATGATAAAATTGATATTTCCGCCGTTCCCTGTACGAATATAATAATCAAAGTGAGAAAGGATGTTAAGATTTGTTTTTAATGAGATATTTCTGTTACACTGCATTCTATCTCGGAGATACACGTGCTGATAGTCCAATATATTTCAGGAATTTAATATTGAATGTATGTATCCGCGCGTAAAGTCAAGTGCAAAAAAAAAACTTGGAATCTTTCGATCAAATCGATAAAAAGCTTTGAGTGAATTCTTTCCAAATCGCGATAAATATAAAAAGATTTATCCGTAATTTCATTCATTTCGTCTAGAAAAGCTTTTTTTATCAAAATAAGTAATATGTATTGTGACTTTTCTATATAATGATAGTATAATTTTACTTTGAAAGAAAATTGAACAATCAATTTAGTATCCAATTTAGTGTCTTTCTCATTTAATAAGGTTAAGAAAACTTATTCAATTAGATTGTATTTAAGTATGAATTCTATAGTAAACATCATTTTCATAAAATGCATTTCTAAATATGATATTCGATATCCTATCTTGATCATTTATTATATAGAGGATGGATATCAGATAATAACGTGTCTAAAAATATATTCTGCGTAAATATCGATATTGTATAATGATAACTTTTGCATTGCATAGTTCAAATTAAATATTCACTTTTGAATACATAAAACATAGTAAATGTACGAATAAAAAAATATTTTCCAAGTAAATTGTTTTTACGTATATTACACATTATTTATTCGCCATTTATTCATAAATTGAGCTTTAAATTGTAACAGATTATAACCTTTTAGCTCGTTTAATAGGAAGATAGAATAGAATTTCTTATAATATAAATATCTATTACAAAGAATTATCTGATGTCAACTACTTTGCTTTTTCTAACTATTGAATCGATACGAATATCAAAATAATATTTTCGATGAAGTCTATTTAAATACACAAAAGTATTATGAATTTTGTAAAAAAATTTGTAGAAATAAAAAAATTTTACTAAAATATTAAAAAATTTAGCTAGATACAGATCTGAAAATAATTTTGTTGGGTCGATCGCAATTAGTTAATTAAACACGAGTTTCAACAGTGATGGGTCTTGTGTTATGAAATTACAGTATATCGATATTTTGTTGATATTAATGGATAAGAAATTAAAGAGTTTAAACGGCTTTCGGACAGATTTGAATCATAAAAATAATTATATAGATTACTTAAACATGATGAGTAAAAAACATGATGCTGCAAAAAATTTGAGCAATTAACTTGAACGTTATACACAGTGATTTTGATATATATATTTGATATATATACATCAAAATTATTTTCAGATCTATATATATAAATTTTTTAATAATTCAGCAAATTTGTTATTTCGATATACATTTTATGTATTTATTCGGTTCGGATGTTCTATTGTCTTTATAAAGTGAACGTCATTTACAGAAAATTCAAAAATTATCAATTATCGTTCTAATAAACAATTTTTTAGCTAATTTGGATATGAATATTTTAAATAATTAAATTGGTAATAATTTAAATTATTATTGGTCGAAAATGTTGTATGAAAAAAATAGTTTTGATAGAGTATCGAAAAATTTAATCAGATACAGATCTAAAAAGAATTTTGTTAAAATCCATTAAAATCATTAGTAGGATGTTAAAGCTAGTTCCTCGTGTCAAAACTTTTTACAGTATTGCTCATTATTTTAACGTCCAATATAATTATTTTGATGGCCAGATAAAATTATATTCAGACCTGTATCCAACTAAATTTTTAAATTCTTCAATAAAGTCGTTCTTTCCGTATATCCATATTGACATTTTCATCAAGAAGAGATTAATTCCAAATTGACAAAAGGATCTTTACTAACAAAGACTCAGTAATTTAAAAAAATCACAAGAAGTATGTCAACGATTCTATTACAATGCGGTCGCGGGACGTAATTCTAAGATAATAAACGTTTTAAAACGTAGTTTATATTTTGCATCTCAAAAAGAGAAATACGACGTTATTTTCAAATATTCGCATCAAATACAGATCTCGTCGAATGCACTTTAAAAATATGTCTAGCGAGTGGACGAAGGCACACATGCATTGCGGTCGGTTATTTGGATTTCGACGCGATGGAAGGTGGTAGAGAGTAGAAAAACGAAGGGGTTACGGGTCGAATGGAAAAATTCGTTCGATATTATTTCAAAGTTCTTTGAAACACGGAGTAGGTATGCCAGACTCGTTCGGTTCTCACGCACGTGTGGCGTAGGGTAACAGTCAAACACTTGGCACCAGCCGGTGTCGGGTATGTGACATGAATATTTGTTTCTAATAAGATATGCTGCTTCGCCAGCGCCATTTGACGCACCTCTCGCCGTGCTTACGTTACAACTATCGCTCGCGAGACGACGCGATCAGTTCTGCAATCGATTTTTCTATCAGACTGATAAAACGGACGTAATTGAATATCGAAGTTATGTTTGGACGACTTTAATTTGCCATTTAGACAGCACAAAGCCGTGATGTCGCAAATAAATTCGCTGCGTTGTGCAAATTTACAATCCGAATTACATCCCTTGTCCACTGGCCAATATGTTGACGTTTTTGCAGTCAGATAACGTGGGGAACGATTTTCACAAAAAATCAAACTTAAATTCAATATAAAACTCTCAAAAAAGACTAACTCTTAAAAGTTTAAACGGTATAAAAATATGTGATGTTAACTCTTAAAATCGATAAAAATATAAACTTCCATAATATGGAAGATAAAGTATCCTAAAAAAATATGACGTAAGACATAAAAGGAAAAACAAATAAATAAACAAAAGAACATTTAACAGAAAATCAAAATAAAAGTAATAAAAAATTTGACTTGTGTCCAATTTAATTTTAATTTTGGTTCAATTAACTTCATATTTTTTCCTATATTTATAAGATTAGAAAAAGATGAAGAGTAAGTTGAAACTGACAAAGTTAATCTATACTGATAGAAACGAATTAGAGGGAGACTTGTGAAAAGATGAAGATGCCTTACAAAATGCCAAAGGTGAAAAAAAATGTCATTTCAATATATTACTTTCGTTACAACTGTTATCATTATTTAGAAACTAGTTTTGTATTGAGCAATCATATTATAGTCAGCTTAATATCATTGTATGCATCGATTTTCATTTAATACGTTTTTTATTACAACAATTTCAATTTCTCATTACGTTCAATAAACGTTTGGAGTACGCAGTATTGTAAGATGAAGCAATTCTGAGAGTAAACTATATCAATTTTAACGCGTTTACGTTACATCAATTAGGAAATGGGATCCAGTTTTCATATCGGATTTCGATTACGTAGTCATAGTAGTAAAGTTCATCTTGCAAAATTAATTGCGCCAATTCAAACTACTTTCGCTCATTCTTTCCATCGTGTGAACTTAATTTCGATACGGTCGTTATTTTTTTAACAATGTATTTCCTAATATGCAACTTTTAAGACTCTGTGGATTTTTCTTTAATTTTTAGTATAATTTAACATTATATTAAATTTTATAAGAGAATTTAAAATATATGAACAATTACATATATGAGGAATAATCGAAAACTTACTCTGAAAGTAGCATATCGAATAATAATTATTTCGTGTGCATCAATTCTTCGAGGATTGTAAGATGATTATCCTGTAAACCAGGAAATTCGCGAAATTCTACGCACATAGTTTCCCTTATAGCGTACACTCTATGGAATTTCCCTTCGAGGCATCGACCGGAAATGCTAACAATTGGCCTGCTAGCAACAACGAGAACTAATAATCCCGATCGAATCGACTGACACCCGGAATGTTTAATTAAGATTTGTGAATAAACCGATACATACTGCAAGAATTTCTATTTGCAATGGATAAAGCATCAAATCGCATTCACTCATTTAAGTTTCGTTTCAATATATCATACAGCTTAAAAGATTCTAATACTTTAAAAAGTGTATACACATATATATAGTAAAAATAAATTACAATTATGTATAAATATATAAAAAATAAATAACAAAGTAAAAATAATTTTATTTTAAATTTCGAGGAACTAACTTCTTTAGAATTTTATCCAAATTTAGAGTTTATTTATTTATTTTTGTTAAAGCTATTGTCAATGTTATCTCTGACAGCAACGACTATAAGATGTATCGACAAGCCCCGACATGCTATGTAACCCGGCTTGTAAATTCGCGCAGCATTTATCTGCGACATTGTGGCTTTGCGACATCGTCGAACCTCTTTCACCTCGGATTAGCCAGACACTCTGCTCAGGTGGCGAAAGGAGAGATCACGATCCTTTTATGGGGACGCTTCGCGTCGCATTAACGACGAGATGGATCACGTCTCTCCACGCTCGTAAAGTAATGCGCGCCGGACTTTGTTTAGATCCTTCTCCGTAAAAGTGCACGTAAGCCGTTCCGTATCTCTGCCTCTCTATTTTTCACCTTACCTCTCTCTTTCTCCTCATTTCAGCTCCGGGTAACCCTTCTCAAGCGGTTTTCCACGTCTCTCATTCTCCTTTTTTTCATTTTATTTATACGTCTCCCTTTATGGGGGAACACTCCTCACGCGTCCGACTATCGTCGTTCGGCACGGTCGTCACGGTCGACGGCAGCAAATTGCATCCAGACCCTTTTCCTTTTTTCAGTATTACGCATGCGATGGCTTCGACGGCCCTCAAGCGACACGTCCGCGAATCCTCGTCTCATTTTCCCGATTTGATTAACTCGCGCAAATTGACGCGAACCCACAAATATAACGAAAAAACGTTGACTAGAAATTTTTACGACGACATATGAAAGGTTAAATTTTATAGAATATTTCGTAAAGTTAAACATGAAGTAAATGTTTTCCGATAATTAATAATTGCATGTCACATTAAATTAATTTTTATCAGTGTTTTTATAAATTTTAATTTAGCTTCCTAAAATAATAAAAATTTCACGAAGTATAGTTTATTGAAAAATTCAATTAATTATTTTATAACTTTGTAGTATAACAACGTAGTAACCAAAGAAATGTTCTATTTAAAAAAAATAATAAATGATTGAAAGAAAAGTGATTATAATTAATACATATGTATAATATATTAAAAGTGTAAAGAGATTTTCTCTGGCTAAATATACATTTATTTTATAATTATCGTAGAATAAAAATGAAAGAGACATGACAGAAATGTCTATAATTCGTCGTTCACAATTATTGAGGAAATTACTGAGGCATAAAATAAGTGTACGTCTTGCTTCCAATATTATTTCATATAAAAATACATATTATTTATGATATATATATTATTTAAAAAATGAATAATAATATTAAAATAGATAAAAATTTTTGGCAGAAGATTTGAATTCAAACGGTTCGAAATCAATACTATTTATTCTATCTTAGATATATGGCCGATATATCTCTATATCTATAGATATATGGCCGATTTTTATGTATTCTATTTGTATTCCGTAGCTTGAATGATTTGAATTATTGTTTGTAAGCAACTACTCTCATATTTTTCATATATAACCATTATATTTTTCTTATCGATGAATCAATATATATCGCAACTTTCTTTTTCCTGTCGCAATTTTTTCAATCCGACGAGAAAATGTAGAAGAATGATAATTATTAAACAGCCAACTTGAATGAAAAAGTATCATCCCTTTTCTCTCTTATTAGATGGCATTAAACAACCTGTCACGCTTCTATAAAAACAAAAATGTCAATGTCCCATTTATTTGTTACATTTATTTGTGCTTTTAGATCTTTCATTGTTCTGCCTGCTTTATATCGCTCTTTGTTATCGGATCAATGCGTGCGACGAATCTCTTCCTCTTCTCTCGATCTCGTTTCGCCCACCTGGGATGCGACAAGAGCACAAGTCAATCTGGCTTGTAATTACCGAGAGAGTATCTCTCAATTCGAGCCAATGTTCCCTCTCGGTTTACTCTCATTCCAATGCGTAAATAAATAACAAAACTTTATTTTCTGTTTAAGTCGAGGAGATTCTAACTTATTAAAATTTTTATTCAAATTCAAAGTTATGAAATCATATCAAAATTGGAAAATAAGAATGAATAATTAATATTTTGTATTTTTATAAGCTTAATTTTTTTTTTAATTCATAAATCGTAAGTTTTTTTAAATTAAAAAAATAAGATATGCATCGCTATATATTAATATGCATGACATCCATTCTTCTTCATTTTCAAGAAATAAGATGATGTTCGCGCGGAAAACCTTTAATCTTTTGTTAAAAGTATATTTATTAAATTAAAAAATAAAATTTAAATTTGCAAAAATTTAGCGATGACTCGTTCCGATTTCGTTACCGATTTTTATTATCGATTTCCATGAAAGACGAATAAAATTATTACTGTATATATAAATTATTATTACTGTATAAAAGTATTACTGATGTATAAATACTATGTAT
>NW_017259509.1:449834-451606 GCF_001594045.1 Atta colombica | reverse complement strand
GTTAAATTAATCAAACTTATTTTATTATATATTTTATTATATATTTATGTTTTATGTTTTATTTATATTTTATGTTTTATTAATGAGAGAAATTTACATTAAAATTCTTCGAAATACAAGTTGTCCCACTATCACATTTTCAGAATAAACTCTAAGGAAAAATTCTTTCTATATATATATAAGTTTGTATAAAAAATAGCTAGAAATGCTTTGTTTATTTCAAATGCTAGACCACATTTCGACACTCAATTCATCTACAATTCTCTATTGCAGGTTCTCTTCTTACACTTGAAATTTGATTAACTCCGACGAGCACTTTGAGATGCTAACGATTATTGCCAAGAGAATATTTCATCCGTCAACGAAGGCAATCTTTCATATTTTCATTCCGTTGTTGTCAACTAAAGTTATTTTTTTTAATTTCGTAGCTCCTTGAGAATATACAATATACACTATAAATTTTTTATATTTTCATCTCTCTCTTTCTCTCTCTCTCTCTCTCTCTCTCTCTCTCTCTGTTCTTTTATTTTTAATCAAATTAATATTACATAAGACTGCGGTTATAGATATAATATTGCAAATATCAAATTTATTCCTAAGATCTATCTACTAAATTGTCTCATAATTCAAAATTGATTTCTTTTTTAAATTTATAGTAGAAACGTGACTAAATATAAACTTAAGAATTTTAGAAGAAGAAGAAGAAACGTGACGAAATAAATCCATTTCTATGCGTTGACGTGGATAATAATCGACTGTCGATTAGCTGTCACGATTGACACGATAAATTGCATCTCGACCTTCTTTTCTTTTCGATTGGTATGCTGACCGCTTGTGATATGTCCACTTCTCTATTGGATGTGACTTCTCATATCTGCACATAGCATTTTAATTAATAAAATCGATTGTAATGAATAATCCAGCTGTCGATAACGACATCTAACATTTAAAAAAGAATCCAAGAAAAGCACTCAAAAATTATAAATGCATAAATGATTTATACATAGAAGTGTTTGTATATACAGAGAGAGACCCGAAATTCGAGATTAATAAAAATGTTGCTCGTATAAATGAAAGTTCGCAAAAAATCAAGTGATAAAAATGCATGCCATTTTTTCTGTATAAAATAATTTTTTAAATATAAGGATTTAAATTAGGAATGCACCGGATCGTCGATATTGGATACTTTTCGGATATCCGGTGCATCCCTAATTTTAAGTATAATCAATCCTAAATAATCAATCCTTTAATAAAAATGATCTATTTGTATATAATGACATCTATCAGATGTTAAAGATACTTATAAAAACCTATTTTATTTAAAAAGAAATAACATAAACTTTATTACTTAATTTTTCATGCTATAATTTCTTTCGAATTTCAAGACATCTTATATATTAATTTAATATACTAGTGGAGTAAAAGTTTTATCATTTTTAAATATTTGAAGATACCATTTTAAGATCTCATTCCTCACTGACAAAGTGACATAAATTCGACCGTGTGTGAGTTCAACGTTTTTCTTGCTAGTAAAAGTGAACCAGTGCTAGGTGATAAGACGATTTCGTTTGTGTGCAGAGGAAAGTAATCCTGAGTTATGCGATACCTTGCCATTCTCGAAATACTTCTTGAGAACGACCTATTTCGATACAGTTAGAAAAATGATACACCGATTATGGAAACCATTTTGTAACCAGTGAATAAAACTTAATTTTTTAATCTTACTTTTTAATACAAAGTTATTATTTTTTATAACAAAGAGAGAGAGAGAG
>NW_017259509.1:402862-449734 GCF_001594045.1 Atta colombica | reverse complement strand
TATAAATTATTATATATTTTTAATATAACATTATTAAATCTCAAAATTGTTTCAAAATAACATTTTAATATCCGTTTATAACTTTTGACCTAAATTAAAAATTCATTTTATTGTGTATTAAGACAATTGAGATTTTTATCTGCTGCATAGGCAGCTATAGAATTTATGGAACATACACAAGCCTCACAATTTAAGTTAGTTGCATTTGTGATGTAAAAAATGTTAGAAGGTTATTGTACGTAGATTTAGGAGAAAAGTATAATAACATATATTCTTTAAATGATACAATTAAAATTTATACATAAGGAAATCATTTTATCAACAAAGTTATTTCTATCCCTGCCTCTCTTCATATAAAAAATATTAATAATTACATACGATATTGTGTACTCTCAATATATACAAAGTACTTGATAAAGATGCATAAAAATATATTTTTAAAAAGATCTTTGAATTCATCAGAGTTAATACTTCAAGATCTTGTCAATTTCAAAAGAATTTTATTCATTTTAAGAGTAAAATAAAGTTCCTGATGGCTGCGTATCAAGAGAATCACCAGTAATAACGACGTCGAAGAAGAGAAACAGCGTTCAGGGAGAAAATAAAAAAGGAGTAGAAAAGGAAGAAGATATGCAGCGTCGTCATTATTATGAATGAGATTTACACTGGCTGACAGACGGTCGAATATTTCAGTAGGTAAACCAATATATCCTCGCCTGTGCGCACGCCCCCCCGCACATGCAAATAGAGTAGGTTGGCCAGTACGTGGCAAATATTTGTTTAGACTTTTCGTTGACGTGCCAGCTCAGGATTGCAGTGATGGTAAAGACGGACTTCCTAACGCCCACCCGAAATTCGCGCCAGTTTTAATATCAATCTTGTATTTACATGACATTTATTATAATATATACAGAGATACATGCAAACGGCACCGCAACAAGAATATATCTTTCAACTGAAAACGAACCAGTTTTTAACCACGCTATCCAGAAATGAAGTAGTATTAAAGTAAAATGTAATAACGGAAATATGGAGCTCAAAATGGAATTAATATGAATTAATCTCAATACAGTGCTTTACTGCAATCAAAACTTTATATTTACACATTTAAATCGTACATCTAAAAGAATAGAAAAAAAATAGAGATAGAAATTTTCATCTTTAATTAAAGATTATTTAAACACTAAAACAATCTGTTAAACTATAAACTTAGTTAATAATCCGTCAATTTCCATTAATTTATAAAATGTATGTATCACAATTGTTTTTAACATCGATTACTAAACATACGATGTGCTATTAAATACTACTAAATACGCTATTAAAATTTCTACAGGGCAACAGTAGATATTTAACTGTGCTACAAATACAGTTTTAAAATATCTAAAATATCTAAAAATTTAATTAGAAGCAGATCTAAAAATAATTTTAAATAATTTTAAATTAATTTTATGTAAAACGCCATAATTAGAAAGTGAATTTTTGGCAATACTGCTTGAGCGATTTACATTATTATTTTGATGGTTAAAATTATAATATATTTAAAATATGTCATCAATAAAACTCATGAACTAATTAATTCAATTATATTTTTATGTTATAAATATTATATGAAAAATAAATTATACAGTGTATATATTTTCAAAAACCTTTTATATTACCTTTGAAAAAAAAAATGTATTTATCTCTCTCTTGTAAGACTAGAATGAGAATTTATTATTACTTTATTATTTATGATTATTAAATTATATTGCTATAAATAGGTCAATTAATCATTGGATTACCTGAAAATTGAACATTAAATAATTACACTTCAAAATATTGGGTCAAATAATGGAAGTTTTCTGAAAATATAACATTTATTAAAGTCATTCTTGAAAGAATTCTTATTTATGTATACAAATCTTAAAATTTATAAAATAAAATAAATATTTAGGTATCAATTGCGTTTATCATATAAAATTGTCTATGTAAATAATAAAACATAAACTTTTATAAAGAAACATAAAATAGTTATAAATATAATAAAACAAATAGTTACACATAAAACTCTTTATTACTGAATTGGCAAGCATTTCTTATGGCCGTAATTATCATATCCATTTATTCCATACAACATGCTATGGATTAACATTTAACCCATTCATTGGTCTATTCATGGCCTCACCATGTGATCTATTCATGGAAAGCATCAATTATCATGTAATCTATAATATTGCCCAAATGTAAACAGTTACGGAAAGTAAAGTATTTCATTTTAAAGCGTATATCTTCGATTTTAATACATTATTGAATACAATTCCATTAAATAATTTCCATTAAATAATTTCAGTAATCTTTGCAAAATCGGGAAAAATAAGATCAAAAAAACATGCTCAAAAAAAACATATCTTGAGAAATTGCAGCGTTTTCGCTGTGCCTATCTGAGTGTAATTAACATGACAGCTGTTTCCTTACTAGTTTATAATTTCTCTACCACAAATGGCGCGATACATAAATATTTAAAAATAACATAAATATTTAAAAATACAACAAATGATAGAATATAAATGAAAGCGTCAATGCAGCGTGTAAATTGGTGCGTAATTATAATAAGAATTTCAACTAATTCACATAATATATTATACTGTATACCATGTCGATACAAAAAATTTTCCTTGTACGTTTCGGTTTGCTTCAAATCATCTTCAACAAGTTGTGGACAATTTCGTCGATGTCTTATAATAAATTCGCAATGTTAGTTAAGTTATCCTCGTCGATGTTTTGACAAATAATCCGCAATGTTTAAATTTAATTTATGATAGTATAATATATTATGTGAATTAGTTGAAATTCTTGTTATAATTGCGTACCAATTTCCGCGTTGTATTGACGCTCTCATTGCCTTTATATTCTTTCATTTGTTGTATTTTTATTTCGAGAGCCCTATATATATTCTTTTAAAGTTTTTAAAAATATTTAACTGGTTCATCTGTTGCTGTCCATCGATCGCATACTTACTCTAGATTTGCATATCTAATTAAATTTTTCATCTATTTCAGTAAAAATTATTTCAATAAAATCATTTCTTTTGTGTAACTCTTATGAATTATGTCCCGCATTATATTTTATGTACCATTACGTCATATTCATAATAAAAAAACTTAGATAAATGAATAAATAAAAATGTATCAAGTTTTCATATCATAAAAATAACATTTCCTTTTCGAATAAAAATAATAAGTTAAACGCATGTTAAACGCATAATTACTTAAACAATATTCTATTTCGATAACAATCTTAATACTATTTAGGATCAAGAAAGAAAACTCTTTTTTTATATTGTTTCTATGATACATTTTATTTGCGATTTCTTTGCAATGAAAGTATGAAATTCGTGTAGATAGTTTTATTTCTCTTGCCTACTCGTTATCTTGTGATACTTCGAGTTGCCACTCTTTTTATTTCGTAGCAATCATGCGAAGAGAACGAACAATTACTGAACTCATGGCGGGGAGAAGAGTCACTTCATGCTCAGCAATTTCCATGTGTCGCGTTCCTTTGTTGCGCTGAAGATGATCGACACAAGCGTGTACATGCTTGTTAAATTTTGGCTTGGAAATATTTTATGCTCGAAATATTGTCAATTTGCTCAGTTTGTGAGCATTATTATAAATTATAGTCAATTATGCTTGAAGCGGCAAGAAATTAAAAAAATAAGAATACTTTTATGTGCAGATGGATAGTAGAGATATAATTTTTCAAATATTAATATTGTTATGGAACAAATTATACAATTATTTGAGAAAAAGATTAAAATATGTGATTACTATACATTTTCAACCATTATCTATGTACATATATAATTATCAATGTGTAAACAAGTTTCTTTGTATAAATTTTGTAGTTTTAACTTATATATGAATAATTAAACTGATAATCAATAATATTCTCACTACAATTACGTTAGTTGTACTAAATAAATCATTACAATTAAATATTATTGTTCATATTAACCAATATATAATAAACAAAAAGTGCTAATACCAGAATTTTTTCCAATAAGTATTTTCCATTTTCTCAGGAATATATTTAACTATTTTACAAAATTTTATGAGCAAGATTTAAGAGGAAGGAACACTTAATAAATAATATATTCGAGTTAAATTAAATAAAATTGTTTGCTTCCAATTGAATCATTTGCAAACAAATGATAAAATACGGGGAGAAGACATACTTTCTTTCCTCTCTTTCCGTATTGAGAAATAATCGGACATTATCGATTGACACGACGGAATCAGAATATTCGAGAGACAAATGTACAGTTGAAATTGAGAGTCCAGTGAACAAAATGAGAATGAGCAAGCGCAAAGCCAAAGAAGAGGACTCACTAGAGGACTGAAAGAAAATGATCGAAGAGAGCTCATTGATGCCGCAGCACAATGGAGTTCACTTTCTTCGACGAGCCTCGTTAATCAGTATCGCGTACCGATTTCATGAAAGACAGAGGAGAAAATTCTTTCATATATATTATCTATCAACGCATTTAGACTAATTGCCATTAGTTACCAATATAAAATAACAAACATTTTAACATTGATATCTCTGGTCAATTTTACAACGCAAAATTCTGAAAATTGCTATCAAATTGTTCTTTTTGTTAAATTTCTTAATAAGCAAGAAGGAAATTTTTTAATCAGAAAAAATTTAATTTTATGTTCATGAATATTTAAAAAATGTATATAATTATAATAATAGAAAAACGTGAAAAATACGAATTGCATTTTATCTCGATGTATATTTAATTGTATCAACTGTCACTTTATTTAAAGTTAAAAGATATTTATTACTAACGGTTTTGCGAAAGCCATTTGTCGCAGCTTTTTCATTATCCATTTTCACGAGCAGTCACTTTGCTACAATCAATATTCCAGCGACGTACTTTTATACCTATACATGGATTTTTTGAGATAGGATCGATGCGAACATTACTAGAGCATAAACGCGTTTCAAAATTGATCGACAGAACCGCGAGCGAGTGAAGGCCGGAAAAAGATTGATGATTTCAAGCAAAGGTAAAAAAAAAGAGCCATAAGGTGTAGCCCACTTTTGTCCCGAGCCTAGAAAAATTTTCAAGTTGTATCATTAATTATATCGCGATACAGTTGATTTACACGGGGCGACAGGGTAGAATGGTCGATTGTTGCGCGACGTCGATGTCGGCTTATAGTAATGATTCACTGTTCGTTTTGTGAGCGAACGCGGCGCGAGAAATTATTTAAAAATCACCTCATTCGTGTCGCGCTCTTATTTAAGTCGTGTACACTCCGGAGAGACTTGTCTGGACGCCGGTCCCAGGTGGATTGTAGTATTCTCCTGTCAGGCCGCGGCCTATTAATTTTGTCGCGCTAATCTCCAATCTACGTTTCCTTACTTTACAAAGTATTACGAGGGATCCGTGACTCCAGCCGCGACAAGCAATACTTGTTATAATAAATCGTTTTGCGTCCTAATCCTCGGTTACAGAGATTTCATAAACGCACCTTGCGTTCCATCGGATCTCGAGACGCACCGAATTTCCAGGGCGAATTTTGATAAACGTTTAGTTTAGCATCTTTTCCTTTCCGATCCGCAATCAGAACATACAACGTTCCTGAATAAGATTTCAGAGAACTGTCTGTTAGCAAAGAATTTAAACTCTTCGATGCCGTTCTGAGCATATCCAATTTTCTTTTTCCAATGCTTTTCCAATGCTTTTTCCATTGCTTATAACTTCTTTATTTAATAAAGATAAATATATTTTTATTTAGTATCATTATACTGAGAGAAATGATTTTTGTTATATAGGAACAAAATAACAAATCAAGAGACAACAAATAATTTGATAAGAAAACGTTTTATCAGTTACTATTGCAAATCATTCCTCATTATTCATCAATGTAACAAATAATCAAAATAAACAGTCTCGCTTGCAAATAAGGTCTATCCAAAAGATAGGTTAGGTTAGGTTCTATATTTTTTACTTCTATTAATGATGAATTGATTGGTATAATAGACTAGCAGTAATCACAACAAATCAATTTATTGTCACATACAAATTATTTGTTAAAGTAATTGTCATTTATCTGTTATTTTACTGTGGGTTTACATTTAATTTTCGCTCCACGAACACTCCAAACTTCAATCACATTTGTTAAAGGAATCTATTATTGAAGTGTTAAATTAACAAAATTCTTTCTTTTAGTATATTTTCTTTAATATCTGTGTGTTTTAATTAAAAAAAAAATATTAATCATTTAAATAATTATTGAAATAATATTTTTAAAAAGTTATTAATATATTTATTTTTATGAAAGTTATGAACAATTGAATATGCCATACTTAAATGTGTTATTCTTGAGTGGCATCGAAGGATTAAGCGGCGTTTAATAATGGTTATAACTTTCTAATTCGACTCGAATAATAAGCGATTATAAATTTAACAAATATGATCAATCAAATATAAGACACAATCACAAAAAATATAAAGCGTTTTATGAAATAAATACAATTAAAGATTAGTGGAACGTTATTGATAAGAGCTGATATCAGCGCAGCTATTACATCTCTTCAGATAATGGTCTCGCTTCATTCTCTTATATCAATCGTTACTGAAATAACACGAGATATCAGTCGCAACTTTTTGTATTTTACTACATATCAATGGATGGAATCAAATCTCGAGTGGAAATACGCAATAAAAGCATGTTTTGCGATTGCAGCTGCTGGAAAAAAAAAAGAAATGTTACAATTCTCACACTGAGAAAACGTAAAAGAAACACTTTATGCAGCGACATTGTTAAAAATTGCTTTAACATTCATATACGAAGATGCGGAACCCTCTTCTTT
This sequence comes from Atta colombica, assembly GCF_001594045.1. Classification (NCBI taxonomy): domain Eukaryota; kingdom Metazoa; phylum Arthropoda; class Insecta; order Hymenoptera; family Formicidae; genus Atta; species Atta colombica. The sequence goes on along the minus strand of NW_017259509.1, from coordinate 442,867 downwards.
AAAAGTTTTTCCTTTATCCGTTATCGCTCCCGTTAACGAAAGTGTACCTCAGTTACCTCTTGCTACATTTATAGAACGAAATATGATATTCTTAAACGCGATGCAAAGTCGTCGACAAAGACAATTGATCATACATACGAATGTTATATCTTTCAGATAAATGTACAATAAAATAAAGCACTTCTAATGCATACAATCCGAATCGCTCTAAGTACAGTTAAGACAATTTATTATAATCTCATATTTCATTTAGAATATATTTCAATCTGAGTTATTATAAAAAGCTCTACAAATTAATTATTCTTAGTATACATTATAAATGACTGAGTTATCATTCGTGTCTTGTGTATGTAGGGGAGACTGGGGCTAATAAACTCATTTTTCCGAATTTTTACAGATGAAATTAAGAGACTTATCGAAAAGATAAATTCTATACAATTACTACATATATTTGACTACCTAATAATTTTTAATAATAAAGGAGAAACTGCTAACTAATATGAAAAAAATGCATTTTTCTAATGCATTCCATCTGATTCAATTAGCCCCTGGACCAGGATAATTCAATTAAGGTTATTAAAATAAAGATTAATGTATTTTAAATTACATCTTTGGATACATATTAATAAAACTTTTATAAAAATATATTTTAAATACAAACATTTCCTTCGCAAGGCAGAACAATGCCTTTTTTTGCAAAATTTGTTCATTTCGTGCAAAATTACGTCGAATGAACCTAGTTTTCGAGATTGGAGATGAGAGAATTAAACTTATAACATTTATCACTAAAGAAAGTCTTTTTAAAGGAATAAAATTTTGAGTAAATACTATAAGAGTCGTACTAAATGAGTCATACAGTTCCATGCTGTAATTAATCTACTATCCTCCATCTGTTCATTTTTTAAGAACATTAACAATATAACAAAGATAAATAAAAAAATACATAAATAAAAAAAATCTGTTGGAGTTTATTAAGTAAGAACTACACTTACTATCTAAGTAGAAATCAAATATCTCAAACATCATATACGATTGTAAAACAAAAACTTGAAGAATAAAAATATTTACTTTGGTATAATTTTTTTAAATTGTGGCATAATTTCTATCATAAATGTGTTCGCAACAAGATGTTACAGCAGACTTAGTGGCAGTCGCTCCTGCGTGCTCAGATACACGTGACTCACATGTTTTGTTTTTAATGTAGCCTCGATTATTCTACTTACCCCTACTCAACTGACTTCCTATATTTCTGTTCTTCGAAAAACTGAGAGCATCAAGTAGTTATAACATTTATAGATTTACAATTTTTTTTAATACACAATCTTCAAAATATTCTCTAATGATGTTAAAGTATATGTATATGTAAGAATATCACTTAATAATTTTTGCATATTTATTAAAGTGATGAAAATTAAACCTGACATACTTGAATAATCCTTCATGTGTAGTAAAGGATTACAAAATCATTGTATTAAAAATTAATAATATCTAAAAAATGATATACTGGGTCAAATTATTATTAAAGATAATACACACTTCCCTCATTCATCATTTTAATTATGCAAGTTTTTCATATGAAGGAAACGGAATCTTATGAACGTGATTTATACGATGAAATATTCATTATAGAGACGTCATACATCTGACGGCTTCGTTGCAATTAAATGAACGTTGAGATAGTTATGAAATTTACAAGATGCAAATACGCTCATGGAAATCATTGGCAAACGCATTCACAATTTTATACAGAATATTTCAAGATCTCTGAGACAAATTTTAAAGAAATCAGCTAAATCAGCTTTAAGAAAATCAATTTCGTAAGAACCTGTGTTCTTCAATGAAAGGAGTTACTCGTCTAGTCACGTAATATCTGACAATTCATATTTATGATTAATTCACGTTTGTTTGTGCAAAAAGATAACAAAAACTTATGGATTTACAGTATTGTTAGATGACATTCGCAATACTGCCGTGTGATCGATTGCATACCTCATATATCAAAATTTGAACAAGCTCCTTAAAAATCTAACAAAAGTTATTTCTTGTTGAAATCTATCATTTTAAAAAATTTTTCAAAAGCTTCAAATAATGTCATTCTTGTCGTAAAAAATTTTAATATATATATATATATATTTATAATATCACTGAGAGAAATCTATTTTCCTGGATTTCTTTCTCCAAGAACTAGGCACTGAGAAAAAACGGTTTTTGAATGATTTTTTATAATTTGCTTTTAAAAAGCTTCCATTTAAAATTATCCAGATAAGATTATGATTTATTATGATTTTTCAGAGACGCCAACAGAGATATATCAACAGATAATAAGTATATATCAAGTATTTTTAAATAATATTGTCACACAAATACAGGAAAGATGTAGTAGTAAATATTATTTCGCGATGACATACATGCTCGTTTATCTCAATTCTAGCGACAATACATAACAGATTACTTGCGAATGTTATAACATTTAAATTTAGGCTTAATTAGCTTAACTCAATATAAATAATCATAAGCATAATTTTAGATAAAAGAAAAATATTTTTTCAATTACAGATTCTTTATCTCTAAAACGTGGAAAAGAATTTTTTCTCTTTCTGTTCTTTCTCGAGTCCTTTCTCAGATTTTTCTTTCCTTACAACACTAGAACATTATTTACTTCATATTCTATACAAGCTTTGAAAAGATGATCAAAATCGAATCCAACTTGAATCCAATTCAAATCTGCGTCGGTCACTCTCAGGTCCCTATTCTCTATATTCTGTATACATAATAATTCAGACTTGAAACACCCTGTATATAAAATACAGAAGGTAACACGTGATAGTAGTCCGTTTGAGAGCAGCCGACGCATACTTGAGTTGAGTTGTGAATTTGTTTTTCTAACTTCTAATCCTTTTAAAGCTCATATAAATAGAATATAAAGTAAATAATTTAACAAATATATTATAAACTCTTTAACGTCTCAATCTTAATCTCATGTAAAGTCTTTCAATCGACTACGATGCATATTGTTGAGTGAATCTTAAAAATAATAAACCTATTTTGCTATTTTGCTTCTCATGGCGGAAAATGAATTCATAAGAAAGCTTAAGTCGTTTATAATTTCAAAGTTACCGTGGCGCATGGACGATCTTGTTAAAGAAACATCAAGTCGAAATTGATCGAAGAATTTACTAGATAAAATTTGCAGAAGCTTATTCATTTGCAATTCTCGCACTGGACCGGAACTGCGACTTTATTCATAACGATCTAATTATTTTGTTGATAACGGAAGTGTCTTGACGGAAGTGTCGTCGGCGTGCGCGCGGTTCGTCCGACTAACAGCCGCGATACAATTTATGATTGGTTTCGCTCCATGAGATGGAAAAAGAACGAGAATAGAACGAAACAAATTATTTCATTGAATATTCAACAGTTGCCAGAAACAGATCCGTTATTCAGTGGTTACACCGGCCGTGTGCGGGCGCGGTCGCTCGGTCGCCGCCACTCGAAATATGTATTTTCCGAAGGTCCGTTTGGATGTAGGAAAAAATAAATAATATTTGTCGGCGACGCAATTCTCCCGTGCGATTGCGCCAGCCGCGAAATATTTATCGGAAAATATTGGCCGGAAAATGTCTACATACACATGCAATAACACGCGTACATCGGAGGTGTAATTATCGGCGGATAAACGCGCGATTTATTCGCGCGCGACACGCTTTGAGCACTGAATCGCGAGCCAGCACGATGCGCGCAAATTGTATTTTTGTCGAGTGATCGGCGTCCACGCATGTCACTTATCGAGTGTATTATATATTTTGAAATATCTGCTGATAGGCGCACCTGCTTTTCAAGTGCGCGGCAAAGTGCATCAAGAGCAGCATGCTGTCCTGCTGCATCGTATCGAATGTCGCAAATGTGTGTAATAGTCTCGGTAACGTATACCACGCAAAATACGTTTGTTTCAACGTCCAATGATGCTCTCTATCTATCTATTCGCAGAGCTATTTAACGTCGAGTTTAAAATTAGTTTCAGTTTCAGATCTCATTCGCAACAGCGAGCTAAACCCATGATTGTAGTAAAAGGAAAAACTTTATTACAAACTGATCAAGCAATATTTTTGCATCTTAAAATAATTACTAATCAAAATATTCCCTCTCTGTCGTTCTCGTATTAATAATTATTTATTTAAATTAATTTTACCGAGTAAAATAATTATAAATAAGATATATACCCAGATATATTGTATATACGGTAGTTTGGAACACGTGAGTAAAACTCAATGATTTTATCCGATTCGGTCGCGGAAATCGCGGTTTTCCTTGTTGAAGCCCACGAATCGGAGACAGAGAACCGAAGTCGGACGCATCAAACGGAACATCTCTCGCGTCGCTTTTTGCTCCTAAACCGTGAAATTTTCGCTTTACAAACTCTCCGCGGCAGTTTATTGAATTATTCACCAGATAACGAGCCCGTCCTGGGCTGCCTAAGAGGGAAGACAATTACCAGGAAACAGCTCGAGATAACAACAACAACAACAACGACCGACATCCCCAACAGTCAGCCGGTGTCGCGGGACTTTGTCGGATACGCGGCACCGCGACACTGCGAGACGACGACGACGATGATGATGGCGACGGGAACGGGGTTGCGACGCCCACCCGGCAGCCATTTACCGGAGAACACTCACGTACCGTTATCTTTATAGTTCGACGGCGGTATCGCGATCGGCCGCGACTGTTAATTAACGCGGCTTCTTCTGCGGGAGATTGGGGCTCCCGAGGAGAATCGTGTACGCACCAGTATTCGGCTTTCTTCACATGCGGGCGAGTGTGAGAATGTGCGAGTGAGTGCGTTGCACATTTGTATGTACCCGTCTGTGACCACAGTTGGTGCTGGCTGAAATCGGAGAACTTCGGATTGATATCGACGGCGTCGTCTTCCGGAATGCAAAACTGCGTTATTCACTGTGCGCGAGATGAATCGCAAAACGTATTCGCGCATTCGCGCATTTCTCATCGGAGAATTTTGAAAGTGCATCATTACTCTAGCACATAATATATTAATGTTGACTTTTAATCCTTAGGAATATTACACGTATTTTTTAAACAAAATGACAAAACTGTAAAAAATTAAATAAGTTTTTCTATACTGTATTTGAAAGTAATACAAACGTTTAACGACGATTTAGGGCCTGAAAATTAAAGAAATAATGTACCGCCGCGTGTTGCATCAACATATTGGTCAGTATGTGGTCGGCTTTTATAAATGTAATGCCTACTAGAGAAAGCATTACATTTATAAAACGTAATCAATCGATCAATTATACAAATGTAATCAATCGATTAATTTTATAAACGTAATACCTGTTAGAAAGGTATCACATTTATAAAATAACCTGATATATTGACCAATATGTTGATGCAATACGCGGTACGTTTTTAAAGAATAATTAAGGTAACATGAAAAAACTTTTATTTAAACTGTAAAATTGTATTATAAAATATAAATATTAAACTTATTAAATTATTTCGTTTTTCATATACTCTATATATAATATTTATTTTTATACTGAAAATATAAATGTCTACTTTCAACTACTTTTCATAGAAATTATACGCCTGATACATCCTTAAACGCCGTATTATTTTAAATAACAAATTTCAATATATCTGCTCAATTCGATTACTTATAATTTTCATAAAACTTTGAAACTTTCACAGATATTTCTTCAAAGGATTTTGGAGCTATCGCCATGTCGTATTTCATATAATAAACATAAACATATCGTTTCAATTAAAATGCCAGTTATTAAAGAACTTAATGGTCAAAAAAATGTATTAATATTAATTTAAGAAATTAAGATAAATATACCAATTTTATTGGACAAAATGATAAAACTTTTAAATATTAAATATTTGAATACGATTCTAAATAAATTCGTCTTGTTAAATTTTTATAAACAACAAATTTGAGCAAATCACAAAAGCAAATTTTGTCACTTTGTGATAATAATTGGATCATGTCCACTAACTAATACATTTACCTTCATAACATTTACCTTTATAAGCAATGGAAAAAGCATTGAAAATCAGATATCGAGAAGGCGTTTAAGAGTTAACACTGATCAGCATAGAAATTCGCGATTCTTTCTCACAGTTTTCAACAAGCTATTTTCAACTGATATAAAAACAATCACAAATATTATCTTTTTCTCTTGGGCTCTTCAAAGTCCAAATACAGTCACGGTATGTATGTGTATGCGCCTGTTCTCACAGTCCTCTTTCTTATGCAATCTTTTATCTCTCATTGCTGGCGCCTTTTCAACCATCTTTTTTTTTAACTGCAACATGCCACTAGCACAGCGCTTCCGACAACAGAAATAACATTGCGGAACTTCGCGCAAAGTCGGCACATGTAATACTTTGAGGTCTGATTAAGCCTTCTGTGCGCTTGCTGAGACTCTGGAGTGATGCTAATTAGTTTCTCTAGAGAAGACGGCCAGTGTACATCACAAAATTTGCGAGGGACCACGTGCGCCCAACAAAAACAACGAGGAGAGAAAGGCGAGAGAGAGAGCTAGAGAAGTCAGTTAGTTTTGCGCTTCACAGAGAAATATTATTATTTTTTGCCGAGGACTCGCTTAATTCTATCGCACCGGGACCGCAGGAGGAACCAAAATCGGCACCAAAATGCCAAATCCGTGTGGTATATATTTTCAGAATTGGCTGGACGCGGAACACGAGACTGCCACCATGCTGGGCCGTTGAAAATTACGAGCGACAAGGAAACGAGAATTGTGCAACTATCGTCGCGGTGAGGCGAAAGCAACGAAACTTGCAGCAGCTCACAATGAACCTCTACAATTCTCCGTTTATCGCAGCTTTTATGTTTGCGGTCTTTACGAAACTTTACGATATTCATTGCGCGCGGTTATCGGAAGTGCGTAAATAACAGTGTATATCTGCGTGGTCCATCCGTAACGTTGCCTGAGTTATGGTCAAAGCGATTCGCTGAACATCGATGTTCTACGCAACTTGCCGATATAATAAATTGACAAACTGATACGTATGAATTTTATTGTAGCATTATTCGTTATATCTACATACTTTGATTTCATAGCTGCATTTGATGTTCAATAACGTCGGTGAAACTATAAAAAATAAGTAAGTGATGACAAATATACGATAGAGAGACAAAAACATAAAGTTTAAGAGCGATCATTAAGGCATCGAACGCGACGACAATATAATCGCTATTCCCCGCAAATATTTCCACCAATGCATTGAAACGCGATATCACGAGAAAGATTTTAACCACACATCTCGAAATGCATTTACATGAGGAATCTCATTTTTTTTGTTCGCAAACGTCATTCGCAGTGCGGTTCGATATCAGAAGGATCCGAATGTGGAAAGCTCCGCATGCATCATTCTATTGCAGGAACTGTGGCTTCAGAAAGCGGTTGACGTTAGGTGTCCCGGATAATCGTGCTGTTCCGGCTGCAGAAACTGTTGCTACTGCAACAACCCGACCGTAACACGCAGATGTCATCGATGCACTTCGTGTTTCGAGCAAATGGGATTAACGTCACAACGACGATTCTGCATCCGATATTACTATTTGTATTTACAGATTATTATACCTCGACAACTGTCACTTCGACTTTGAACTGTCTTACATATATATATCCTTATATTTTTTCAACATACAATTAAAATCATCCTTCTATAAAACCTGGTTTAAGAATAAGAACTTTTCTGTTATAATATTACTTGTAATATTACTTACAATATTAGGTTAGGGAAAAAGTTTCTTCGTATTTTAAAAAATTTTTTTGCAAGAATTTTTCATTTGTTGCGAAATTTTCGTTATAATTATATTATTCGCTAGAGCAAAGTTTCAGCTTTAAGAATTTGTTTTTTAAATTGCGGTATGATGATTTTTATTATGAGCAATCAAAGTCAGAATGCTTCTTTACTTAACTCGCGAACTTTACTTAACTTAGAAACAAAAAATCATAAGAACAATTTTAAAAAATTGTTTTAGAGAAAACTTCAAGCTTTCACGATAGATAGTCTATATATAATTTTTCTATATATAATCTATATATAATTTTTGTAAATTTTTTTGCACACGTGCGAGACCTCCAAAGTGAAAGGAAAATTTTTTTATTTTTTTTAGTTCGTAGTTTTTTAAATGTAAAAATTATCAAACTCATAAAAACTCAAAAAATATAATAACCTTTCGAAAGTAGAGATTTCAAGCTTTAAAACCCTTTTTTTACATTTAAATTTCGTTCATTTTTGACGAAGATATTATATATACAATTTTGTATTAAAAGAAGATATGAAGAAACTTTTTCTCAAAACTCAATATATACGTTATATTTATTTATAAAATATTGCATGAATATTTCACTATTAAACAATTTATTTAAAAAATATCATTAAAATCCAGACATTTTAATGTAAGAAAAATCGGATTTTTTATTCTAATTGGTATTTGCGTATCCAAACAAGTTTTTTACAATCTTGTATAATTTTAAGTTACACAATCTTATTCCTCGAATTTTAACCTTTGAAATAAAAAAAATTGTTCAATTACGTTTAAGCAAAGATATATTAATTTAAAGTACACTGAATCAATTTTGGAACGAATACCAAGATAGAATTAAACTTTTTTTGTTCACGAACATTATATATTATTAGTTATGTCGAAAAGTACTTATATACGATAAATTACCTTAATAATAAGAAATACGAAACAATGAATACATTAAAGAAAATACACGTATAATTATTCTTAATTGATATATATATATTGCAGAATCTCCCTTATCTTTTAGAAACACACAATTATAGACGCAGCCGATAACAATCAGCCATCGATTGACCAAGAAAAAGTATCTCGCGTAAATCCAATTTAATGCGCACCGCGAGAAGTACACTTTTCGAATTTTCCGTTGGTGAATCCTCGAGAAGTGCCTGGACTTCTAAAGCTAGACGAAGACTTAGGGTAAATTAGAAAATGTTATCAACACGGTGGCGCACCGAATGGAAATTCTTCTCGTTAAACAGTTCTGCGCTACGCAATGTACGTCCAGTATGTGCGTGTTGAATATCGTTGAAAGTTTTGTCCGAATGTTATAATTTCTCCAACTCTCGACTTGCGTTCCCTCCCATTCCATTCTCTTTGTCCCTAAAAGTCTTCTTCATCTGTATTCTAGTTTTCGACAACTCTCTCAGTCTGCTTCTCTGCTTTTCTTTCCTGTACTTTTCATTCCCTCCTCCGTTATTCAACAAATTATTATTTAACGAAATATGATATTAAATTTTGTAACAAACTAGTATAGTTATCTAACTAGATCGCTGTCTAATATAACATGAGCAAGTGCGAGAGACGTATAACATCGTAAAGGATTCCTTATTCCAAGATCGATGCCAACACATTTTTAACCCTCGACTACAGCAATGGGTCGTTTGGACCCGAATCGAAAATTTTATACGGTTGACGTAATCTATATTGACACGATGAGATTTTAAATTATCTGTAGATAAAAAAACTTTGAACTTTTTTATCTATCAATCGTAAGACAGAGGTTCACTTGTATTTTGTACTTAAGGCTCCTGAGTAGTCACTACAGCCATTGAATCGTAACGTCAGAAGCGAAAAATGATTAATTTTTATTACTATTTATAAATAAAGACAATTTGGATAAAACAAAATGATAAGATTGCTTTAAAACGTTTGTAAAAATAAACGATACTATGCTTATTCCCTTTGACAATCAAATAAAAAATCATAAAAAATGATAAAAGGTACATGTAAGTGAAAATAAGCTACATATACGTATTAAAAAGTACTCAATGTGCCTTTTATCATATTTTTACAGTTATTTATTGACTGTTAAGAGGGATAAATATAGTGCTTTCGTCTATTTTTACAAATATTTTAAAGCAATCTCATCATTTTTATCTAAATTGTCTTTATTTATAAATGACACGTAATAGAAATTAATGTGTTATTTCTCACTTTTGACTTCATCATTCAATATGATTGTGATGACTACTCAGGAATTTTAATAGGACGCTTTAGAATTTAGACGTAGCTTTCATAGCTATAGTGGAATATCAATCTATCTCTCTTTATATAATACAATATTTATCCTAGATTTTACCCCAGATCGCTTTATCTATAATTAACAAGTAACTATATTTACAACAGACATGAATATCTAGATGTGAACAGTACACATTAATAGCATCAACTCACTGTACGGTACGTGTTCTCATTTTCTTCCCGCTCGATATAGAATACTAAATGTGCGAAAACTGGATCCGTTCTATTCTTGATACTACTCCAGTTTCACCCTTTCGCCGTTTTGTTCGTTATGTCTATTCCCTTCGCTTCCTTTAGCTTTCCACGACATCGTGCCGCTTCGCTTCGCTTGCCCCTCCCCCGCTCCCCTCGTACTTGTTCCTCACACCATTATCTCTCTTTATTCTCGACGTCACCCGGTGAGTATCGCAACGTGTTTAGTCGACATGACCCGTGTGACCGAATCCTTTCGACGCAAGTCTGTCAAAGTGAACACGAAGCGCCGCGGGCTCTTGTGATTAAAGAAAATTACGGGTAGCAGATAATTACAGGAGGTGACTGCATGGACAGAACTGACTGAAAGAGGGCGCGTGGCAACTCCCGTTCCGCCACGCCTTGCTGTACGGTAGCGAAATTCTGTCACCACCCGTGGCGAGCCGCAGCATCCTGAGCATTTCCCAACGTTGTACCGAAGAAGCAAGGACACTGGACACTGTTCACGATATAGTAGGCGTATATACGCGATGACTATGCGGTATTCGCTTTTCCGGCAGTTACATTTCCCGTTCACTCGTGCTAAATTAAATTGCGTGGCTAAACGGCCACGATATCGTATTTACGTTGTTGCAATTGTTCACCAATTAAAATCATTATCGATAATTTTGGCAAGTAACAATTGAAAACGCAATTAATTAGAAGGTTTCATTATGCTACAGAGGTGCGGTACTCATTCTTATTAAAAATGAAAATGACGTTTCTAGCGTCCAATATATCTAATTTCATGTTTAATGTTTTTACTGAGCGAATATTCGATTATTTAATGAAAATTGTATATAAAATTTATAAAAATGTAGGCACCGTAAATCTTGTTATATTGAAAATTTTCAATCTGTACGAAGGACGGAAACAAATGTAATAAAAATCATGATGATAAAAATGTGTGACAGTCAAATATGGATTATTGTAGAGAGAATATATAGCTGTACCATTTATTTCCATTAATAGTACAGAATCCATATGGACCGCCGTTCGGGATTATGAAGGTTAAAACTGAAAAACAGGATGCTTTGGTATCTGCTCATATCCTGCATAGCGGACGACCACAAATTCTCTTGCTTCTTGGCTAGCCGCAACATCATCCTGTCATTTATGAGAGAAAGGGTGAAAGGGGATTTCGCTGTTTTTCTCTCGGATAATATAACATATTTAATCTCATGCCTCCATGTCTTTCTTCGATACACACAATACAATCTTCTACTTATTCTATAAGTAGAAAAAAAAGTATGAAAATATTTAAGGCAAAAATAATTAACACTTGGAATAATAAAGCCACATGCGTAAAACAATTTGTTATAAAATGAAAATAAAAGATATTTCACTTCAATAATCATACAGATCAGAAAACGGTACAATATCTGTTATTTTATGCGTTACATAAATTATTTATTATTGTCACGTATCTGATTTGTCCCCACTCCTCTTTACGATTAACCATTACATTGTTTTGTTTTGGGACTGGAAGTGTCGAAGGAAGGAATTTGATATACGATGCGCGTATATAGAATAATAACCTTTCAGCGTTCATTTTCTATCGAATTTGCCTGTGCGCTATAGTAAATCGAATTTCACGGCTAAATGACCCTTTTTGACGCCGAAATAATAACCTAGATTTAACCGCTGCGCTTATGGAGCGCAAAAATAGTTAATACGCTCTCACGAAAAATCTGCGCGCTCTCGTACGATATCGATACTCGGAATTTGCATTGGTAATGCGGCAGGAAGCGGAAGATAATTACCAGTCTTCAATTCGCGCAATTGTGTTCGCAAACCTAAAAATACATTTATCAAAGGCAATTATTGCAAAAACAGCTTTAATGCATTTAACTTAGGACGCCGTTATTTGTCCTACGTCATTGTTATACACATAATGATGCAAAATAAATTGCACCTACGACCTAAATTGAAAATATTTTTTTAAGGAAATAAAGGATATAAAGCTTTTTAATATCCTTTAAAAAGTAGCATGTCCTCGCCTACATATATGGAGTCATGCCATTCAAATTTTGCCGAAGAAGGAGGAGAAACCTGCACAGTATGGGCATTAAAAAATTGTACAAATTCTGGAGATTCTTATATTGCATCGAGTTCTATGGCGCGGCCGGTCGACATTCTGGGTGTCGGGAAAGTGCATTACATATCCGGATTGAGGAGATTGAAAAATTCCCTTCGATGTTACTTTAAAACGTCGCGCGAGGTGATTTTTCGAAACTTTTCCAATGTAAAAATGTGACAAGTAATAATCGGAGTAAAATTTTCGAATTATATATCTATTTTTATTTTCCTTAATTTACAACTTTTCAGTGTAAAATTAGTGTGAAATATATATATATATATAGAAAAAAGTTTACATTTTACTGCATTTTTCCTTTTTTCTATTATCCCGCAAAATTTGATTTTAGAAATTCGTAGCTTTTATGTACGGTTTCGAGCGTAATTTTTATACGCTTCCGCTAATTAAAGGATACATGTTAGCGTGAAGAAAAATGCGACATCACGGCTTAGGTGACGTGACTGAAAGTCAACCGGTGACATATTTGTTAAATAATTGGGCCGCGTCCAGCGTGCGGACAAAAATTTCCGCGTTGCCTTCCATTATCGCCTCGTTCTTTAATCACCGGCCGGTAACGCGAATTTTTCAGATTTACGGTGCCCGGAGAGCTCGAGCATTATGGAATTACCCCTGCCGGGACACGTATCACGAAATTATCCCGGTAAATCGGGCACTGACAGTAATTATGTCAGCACGTCCCCCTCGTGTCTGTCTCAATTATCCGGTTACATTTCCGAATTTTCGTCCGGTATATAATAGCGCACCGTTCAAATTTCTCTTGCTGGTCGATGCTGGTGAATTACGTCGGGAAGATCCAATTTTCAAATTTCTCTATTGATAGTTTCGTTTATCATCTTTTTCAAAGGATGCTTCTTGAGAAAATAAATTAAATACACTCAAGATCTCTATATTTCCGCGCTTATATTTTTACGTACTTTCTTTTCGAGAGCACGATCCAAATTAAGGTCGAGTCGATGTTTGTATTTCGGATGAATTATGAAAGTAAGACGCGAAGCATGTTAATGGATTTCTCAGGGAAACGCTTTCAACAAAAATATAGTATATTTTGCCTCGCGCGTGGATGAATGGACCGAAACTTTCTGATTACATGCAGAAATATGGTTATTATATAAATTGATCTCGTAAGTAATCGTGCATAAATTTTTTTACTTTGAACACTTCTCTAAGAGCTGTATCGCAAGTGTTCGCGATACGCAGATCTATTTCATTGCGTTCGATGGTTACGATAGCACGTTTAAAATAAAATCTGTGAGGCTTTCGCCTTTAACCATACAACCATACCGCGCGCGACTCTCTTTCAGAGTAGTGTCGACGTCGACACTGTCAGTTAATTCGTCTGTCAATCTATCAGCGCCGCTATAAAAATTCAAATGCGCCGGCCAGCAAAACGTGAAAAAAACCTTCTGGCCGAAAGGGCGAAAACGCGCCGACCATCCTTTCGGTCATCCTTTGTGCGACGATTTAACATTTAATTCGCCCAGATACTTCAGGATGTGACGTCCAATCGCCACCTAAATTCAATTTAACGTATCAGCACGTAGTTTTATTTTCGTAAATATGATTGACGGTATGAGGACAGAATACTTTGCGGAATACGACAAGATTGAATAGAATTTGATGGATTGAGAGCAAAAGTAAAAATCAAGTCTATAACTTTTAAGCTCCACCATAAAATTATTTTAAATATAGTATCATAACGAGCTTTATGAATTAGACATTTGCCTTACATGCTCCGATATCTTCATTTAATATTTATACTTAATAATATTGAGAATAACTGTCAATAAAGATCATTAATAAACGAATCTCATTAATTAGTATGTACATAGATGTATGTAAGTAATTAGATTCAAACTATTTAGAGATCAATGTTTAAGAACAGATTATACTTTCTGGAATATTCAGAAAACTATATATTTGTTTTTTTAAATAATCTCAGTAATTTTGTCATAATTTAAATGGTTTACCGTGAATAAATAAATAAAAATATGAGAAACAAATAATTAAATATTTTTATAACAATAATAATAAATTTTTCTAATTCTAGTTGTGCTTTTGACACTAATTAAAATACTGTTTCAAAATTGTTATTAAAGGTACTCACGATTGCCTTTCACCGGAGTGAATAAAATTGTTGTACGTATATGATTACAATATTTTATTTAAATTAATTGATATGTAACGTTTTTACAAAGAATCATAACAATTTTTCAAATTTTGCGAGCAATGCATGTCTACCGATGCTCAATAAACAATAAATAAATTGGAGTAACGGGTCAATAGAAATGGTCGACTAATGCCAAACGTAACTCCGCAGTTTCATATCGAGAGCTGTGTACCATGCTAACTGCACCATGGAGGACGCTCGCAATTTACAACACAGCGTGTAACGTCCGTCACTCGTTGCTGACATGGGATGCGATACGTGGCGAAGGATGTTTTGCACGATTTACTTTACTGCCATCGTGTCTGACCGCGCATAGCTAGCTACGTAATTTCTTCGTAGTGGATAAAGATAGTCATATCTTGTCAATTTAAAGGACGAGCTGCAAATAATTTATAAAATGAAATTGTTTGAATATAACAGGATAAAATGAAAATTTAATTTTTGTCATAATAATATTTTGAATTAGCAAAGATAATTATATAACTCTCACAATCATTATCAATATTGTATAATACATGAGCAACCGATTATATTTCGTCAATTTTTAAATTAGTAACAGAAAAATGAAACATCGTTCATTTCGTGAAATTTTTTTCTCGTTTATTATAAACACAATATATTTAATTTTAAATTATTTTTAATTTTGAATTGTATAAGGATACATATCAATCTTTGACTATCTCAGATACGGATAAGGATAACTTTATATATATTACATTTTTTTTGCAAGTTTCATTTTCACAAAATGATAGGCATCACTAGGTACTACACCCTACAAAGGAATACGCGAAATTCGTGGGGCTGCACCGGAACTTTGTGAATGTCCTCTTAAGCTAGGAAATCGCACTACTTTGTCCATAATTTAGTTAAGAGCGTCATGCGTGTGACGTGCACGATATAGAATAGATCGGAACAAACGAAGCGCGAATAGAGAGAGAGAGAGAGAGAGAGAGAGAGAGAGAGAGAGAGAGAGAAAAAGAGACGGAAGGAGAGAGAGAGAGAGAGAGAGAGAACTGGCGTGTGGCCAACCTCCTAGTCCAGGATTCGTGTAAGTGACTTATTATCCGTCGTTTATATGTGAGTCCTCTATTAGGACGTACTATATATATATATATATATACACATATGTGTGTGTGTGTGTATATATATATATATATATATATATATTTATGAACACACACACACACACACACACATAGGCTCGTCCTGCAGAAACGCACGCCTAATTCTTCCTCGTAATGACGCTAATCATTAAAGGATACGTAATTATGTGTACATTCTCTATAATATGTCTTTGTCGCTCTCTCTCTTTACATCTGTCTTGTTGGTTTGATAGATTTCTAAGACTGTTTAAAGTACCAATTAATTGATCGATTTAAATTAATTCTAAGATATTTAAATTAAAAATGGTAAGTACGCAAACATAAGTACATTCTTCAAAATATATATTGATACCAATAAATGTCGCTCGACATACATATTTATAATAAATTAATTATTATAAGTACATTTGAAGAATAAAAAGGATAAAAAAAAATTAAAAAGGATTTTGAAAAATAATATATTTACACAAAATATAATTTCATTATAATTATTAATACAAAGCAAAAATACTAGATGCAAGTATATTATTACCGTGTTCTATACAGTAAAAAACATTTTGTATTTATGTTAAAAGGAATCCTTGTTAACATTTTTGTTGAATTTTTAACCTATCCAAGTGTTAATTAACATAATGTGGTTTGAATATTTTGTATTAAATTAAAATTTAACATTTCTCAGTGTTGAAATAACACTTATATAAATAAACAAATAACAAAAATAATGTAGTTTTAAAATTCTAGGAATAAATGAATAAAATGTGTGTTAAAATATTGGGTTGTTCGGAAAGTGCGTGCCGATGTTGAAGGAAAATTGAAACGCAGAAAATTTAAATTTTTTTTAGTATACATTTATTAAATTAAATTACATTTAAATAAATATAGGTTAGTCGGCACTTTCCGGACAATCCAATAATTAATAATATTATAAATTTTTGAAGAAATATATATATATTCTGAACAGCTAATTACATATTTTATAAAACGTACAACTATTTTATGTTATTTTCTCTTTATGATGGTAAATATCGGTTAAATCTATTGCATAAATATCACAGAGGCATCACCTAAATTAAAAATCTGAAAATAGCATCTAATTTCAGTTAAGTTTAACATTATAAATGTGTCTATTTATTTTTAAATTGAATCAAAGTATTACGCTTCTTGTGTTAATTTTTTACATAATATTTGTATTATCTTCTAACATATTCTTATATCAAATTAACACCAAAATTTGGATAAATCATTTGGGATATTGTGAAATATATTAAAATTAATTTAACACAAAATTTTGTGTAAAGTAAAATATGTAAATTATTATATTTAGACCAGATAATAATTCGTGTGTAAATCAAATTGTATTTCTGTTTTCTTCTCTTACGTTATGCTTTTCATTATTATTAATCGCATTTGAATAGTATTACTAATTTACGTTTCGTGTTTACTTTAAGAATTTTATTCTGAAGAATATTAAACGTTTCCCTTTTTCTGCGTCATTCTCTCACTATTTTCTTTTCTCTCTTCTCTGTGTTTCTCTCTTTCTATTTGTATCTCTCCTCCTCGGTCTTGCTCGAAGGTAATTACGACGCAGTCACGCAAAATCAAATTGAAGAAATGTGCGAAGCGAGTTTAATGTTCAGTCGGGCTCCCAAAACTGCCGCGAGTAGACGTTTATCTCGCGTGTAAAATTAGGGATGTAAGGAAGCATTTAAGTGCATCTTACCATGTTACGCGTAATGCGCGCTCATTTAATTGTAATCGTCGAACTATGTACGTGTTTTACATTAAAATTATAATCCACGTTATAATCAATTCTGACTTATCTCTAAATAATAAGGTTTTAACCGTCATATATTTATACAATTAAAATATAACAATTAAAAGGTGTTAATTAGAGATAAGACAGAGATAAGTTTAGAGATAAGTATTATTAATATATTTTATTATAATATTTGAATATTACTTAATGCAAGCATAAAATATAGAAATACATGCATGAATGCATAATATCGAATAAATTTATTTTAATTAGATAGATTACAATGCCAAGGATTTCAATCACAGACGATTAACGTAGCGATCGAACATAATTCTAAAGTATTTGCAGAATGTAACGCTGCAGACATGCATGGAATTTATCAATTTGATTGAACTTATAGTTAGGTGGACATATGCGAAATATATGAAGTTTCCTGCGTCAGCGAGCGAAAATAATCGATCATTTAATCCATTTAATTCAGCGATAACATCAAATGCGAGAGAAAATATGGGAGACGTTGTTATAATAACGAAAACTCTTATCTTTCTTAAGACTTAAGATAACATTTTTATGATATATTTATAAAAGGTAATATATGTAATTATAAAAGTAAAAAATGTAATTATAAAAGGATAATATATTTATAAAAGATAATATTTTTTGCAATAAATTCTTTACAGTTTTTCCAATATAATTCAGGGGGGAGTATTAGCGTTTCAGACTGTTTGCGTTGAAAATCCGAAAGTTATCGGAGCGCAATCATATCTGAAATAAATTGATGAAATAAATAAATTAATAGAGAATATATATTTGATATATTATTCGAAACATCTAACTCTGATCGTAATGGCATTTTCTATCGTATTTGACTTATCTTTCTTATTGCATTTCACTTTCTGTCGTTTAATGTGCACGCTCTCGGTTTTTCAAAATCGCGAATATCTGTCATCGCACCCCCCCCCCCCTCGTTGAGAATGTGAAAAACGCATTTCGTGAAGAACGTGCGGAAAAATACGGCACGTCCGGAAGCCTTAATCCTTGTTTATAACGACTTCCTAGGTAGAAGACACTCTCCCGCGTAAAAAGGGATTCGGCAGCAGGAAAGGGGAAAAGATTCGTCCCGCGAACGAATGGCAAGTAGGTGGGTTGAAACTTTTCCAGGCTGCGTATACGGTATAGCGTTAGAAGTTCGCCGCGGGACTCTCTCGGTGAAGTTTCTTCAACCAAGCCAACGAAAATCTTCCAACGCGCCGTGCTTGATGCAATGCCACCCCGAGTAACTGAGCTCTTCTTTTCACTCTCGGGACACGCGTGATACGCAAAGTGAGATTTATTAAATTTCGAATGCTCTAGACGTCGAAATAATAATATTAGATAGTTTCAAAACATTTAGTTTATCAGCCACAGATACAAATTTAGCTTCAATAAATTAATTTTAGAAATTTATATTTTATTTAAAAAAGAAAAAAAAAGTTGTACAAATATGGGAGATAATGGTATTTAAATATATAATAAAAAATGTGCAGTACATAAACGGAAAATGAAGCGTTTATCGAACCGCCATTGCAAATTGATTAAAGAGACAACCACACAAGATGGTCAAAAAATTTCACAGAATCTACAATCCTTCGAGAATACGGGCATCGCCGTCCGACTATCTGTCTCCCGAATACTCGTCTACGATCTTCGTCGACATTTATCCTGGGAATATCGCGGCCAGGTTGAAGTATCGGCCGTCACATTTCTCGCATTGAACATCAATCGAACAAAGAAATCGCAAGAACTCCCAGCACGTTTCTCGCTGAAGAGAAGACCCCTACCCTGCCAAAAAATTATTCGTCGAAATACCGCGTGGATCATGACACTAATATTAATCCCAAGAATGATTTATTGGTTTTTAATTTTTCCCAAGGAAAAAGAGATATGTAAAACCATAAAGTATCTTTAATATAGGGAGATTTGAATAATTGAACTTTAATAAACAAATTTATGTGCAAATTAATTGAGACGGTAAATTATTGATTATATTATTATAATATCATTAGAGTTCTAAAATATCGTTCTAAAAAAAAATCAACTTAAAAATTCCTATTTAAAACAATTAATAAAAAATAATTTTAACCTGGCCGAGGTAATATTTTCACAATGAGAATTAATTATTTACAGATTTTAATATGTCATTCAACATTATTAAGCTCGTTTCAAAGATGCGAATAAGCATCAAAAATTTATTAAATTGCTAATCAATTTAACTCGTGATATTACTGCGACAGTTTAATAGAGTTAGCGTTTCAAAACCGAAAAATCATTTCGGCTTGCATTTTTAAGAACTATACGTAAATTCATACAAGAATCATACAAGCATTAAGATCCAGCTAGATCGTTTAAGTTTTGATTTCTATAATTTGTGTTAAAAAATAATTTATTCTTTCTAATCTTGATCGATGATCTTTATATATTTTATACATTCGTTTCAATTTTAAACAAACAAAAGGCAGAATTGTAAGACAAAAAAGTAGTAAAGAATAAAAAAAAATATGCATATATGTACATATATTTCAATATGCAGAAAAAAAGTTTATTGATCTGATATGAACTAAATTTTGCTTATTACCGGTTCACAGTCGGATCCTATTTAAATTGGAGTTTGGAAAATTGCCAGCTTTTCGTGCATACGTCGAGCATTTTCATGTGCGTATATATAGGGTTATTTATTCGTGCGGGAATATAGTAAAACGACTACACGCACAATTATACACATAATTCATTCGTTGCAAGGCAATAAAGAATTCGCCTCCACAAAGCGGCCATGTAATTAGCAACGTCCCGAACAGAGGAGATATTTCACAGATAGTACATTTGTCTCATAAATGCAACAATTCCCTATTTCTATAAAGTCCATATTAATCCTTTCTTTTCTAAATTTTTATTTTAATAATTGTATAGTATGGACAAAAAAAATTTACAACTTACAGCATTTTCTTCCGTACATAGCAACAAATTCTTCACAGAAATCGAAGGCGATATCTCTATTACCATTCAATAATGATGCATTATTCAGTTTTTATTTATGAATGAAAATGTACACATATCTTCGTACTTCATTAATCTATTTCATTCTATTGTGCTTATTTGTACTTCTTTACAGTCTTCAGAGGTCTTCAGAGGTAGAAGAAGTTCTCTTAAAAAATTTCCAACTTCGCCAAGGGACTTTTATGTACGTCCCTTCGACTCGGGGATGAATCTCGTTCTACAAAGCGTTTAACAGAATAATGGGCGACTTAGTCTCTCCCGGGTAGCTGTAATAATTTACAAACCAGACGTTGGCAAATGATTTTGCTGTCTGCCGCCCGGGCTGGCACATCACTCGCTCCGGCTTCGTTCGCAAGGCGAACACACACCTCCGGTTTATCTGTACACCGACCACCTTCGCGTTTCTCTTCTCGCTTGCAGCAAAGTTCGACGCAGCAACGAAGGCAGAGCGGATCGTCGTACTGCAAATTCACGGTGAGCTCGTGAGAGACGACGACAGCTCGCGCTTCGTTAAAACGCCTTGCGCGGACGGCGAGGGTACGTATTCGCCATGAAATTTTCACCGCCCGAAAATTACGCGAGATTCTCCGCTCCGGTTGGTAATTATGCGCTCAGCCGACAGGCTAACTCTATAACCGTAAGTGCTTGATATTGTTGAATGGTGTCAGCAGCCAGCGATACGAACCTAGACGGCTAAGCTAATGTGATTTCTCCGAAGTACGTCGCATTAGGAGATGCATTCCGAGTCGTCAAGAAATTTTAATCCCGAATAATTCTTTCTCGATGTTCACGCAATGTGATTTATCGTATTGTCCAATGATAAAGATCTTAGAGAGATAATAAATGTTGATATAAATATTATAAATATCATAAATATTAGGGATGCAGCTATCCAAAAAGTATTTTTTTGCTATCTGACCAGTTAGCCGGATATCATTAGTATAGATATATCTGGTTGAGATTTATATCATTAAATTGTAGATTTTTTATTATATAAATGTTCTATAAATAAGTATGTATACTCATAATGTTATATTGTTGCAAAATTACAATTTTTTTTCTTTTTTACAGTTTTTTTTTAGAAGACATTTTCTCGAAATCCGACTCGAAAAATAGCCTTCTCGGATATCCGACTGGATACCAAATATCTGATGTTACATTCTTTTCAGATACTCGATACCCGATATCCAGTAACTTTGCGATCCGGTGCATCCCTAATAAATATTAAAGATTATAAATTTTACGACGAACAATTTGTCAATCAAAGATTTGCGTTCAGTTTCGTATTTCTGCCAAACGTATCGATTTTCAACTTACTTTTCCTTTCATCGCTCAAAAGTTGTTCGCTAAATAATATGTAACAATTGTTGCTGGAACTCAGCAACAAGTTCAACAGGGCACTATTAGAAAAGGGAAGGCGAGCGCGAGAGCACGGACTTCCAGCACATAAATATTGAGCGAGCGTATCCCTCACCACTCAGCCTCTCGGTCTTGTACACTTCTTTACGTCCGAAAACTTTCTTAGACGTCAGTTTTGCATAAAAGGGGAGAAAGTTTCTTTATTTAGACATCGAAGACGGCGCGGGGATTAAAAATTTACCGGAACGCGGTCTATTTTTCTTAGAGTCGCAAGAAATCGATACTGAAACGCGGCGCTGTAAGACTGAACGGGCTGGACAAAAAAAATACAGACTCAAGAATTATTTATTAAACGAGTTCCTTGCTTCTTCAGTCGGCTACGCTTATGGAATAGCATGTAAAGGACCGACGTAACGTCCCCATAACCCGTGCGAACGACGGAACTAATCTATTGAGAAATTCTCTTATAACAATCCAATGTCAGGACATTATCCATGAAATTTTTACTTACTTACTTCGTTTTATTCTTATTTTCAAAATATTTTTATAAAGATAAAAACATAAACGATGTGTAGCATGTAAAATTTTAATACATAAAGTGTGTTTAATATATAAAGTGTGTTATTGTAATCATGTAAAATTTTAATTTACGTAAAACAATCTCTTTTATTTAAAAAATGATACAAATAAACTTTTCAAAAATAATAAATTTAAAAATAATAAATTTAAGTAAAGATGTTTATAAACATAACTCGATATATCTATTGTACTTTGCCGTAGCAAAATCTAATTCCATTCTTTTAGATGTGTTATTTAGTTTATGTTTTTAAGATATGTTTATAGATAGCTTAGAAACTATCTAAATATAAGATGTCTTTATGTGCGGAATTTTATGGCTAGTTTTATAATAATAGTATTAATGTAGGAATTACGTTTACACGTTGCGTTATAACATAATTAAATGTTTTCATCACGATTATCATAACGGTATTAAGCGGAGCGGAAAATTGAAATATGTTTGACATCTTCTATATGAAAGAGACATCGTATTCGATTATACAATTTACATATATTTATTCAACGAATTATATCTATATTACGAAACGTGAAATGCGTTCGTGACGACAAGGATATGAAAAGCGGCTGTTACGAAACGTAACATGTTAACTTAATGTAGTTGTTAGCTTCTGTACAAAACCAGTAGCTCAAATAATAATGTTACATACCAAGATTTTTCTTTGTTACACTGAAATTTTCGAAACGTTAGCACAATGCAAAGAATGTTCTATATGTAATATTGTAAATTTCGGTTGAGAAAAGATATGAATTCAAAATCTAACATTTAAAACGTCCCCAGAGAATATTATAATGTTCTAAAACTATTTCAAAGGATTTGGGAAGAGCTATTTAAAAAAAAAAGTTTGTACATGTGTCGTTTTTGGCATATCTTATATCCTTTGAGATATAATTACTTAAAAGTGTTTTATTCATAATAGTTATATGAGTTTTTAAAATTACAGATAAACTGCAAAAGATGTGAAAACAATGTAATCTCGATGAGATTTAATAAATAGAGAAACAAAATGAAAGCTTATGAGTGGAAACTTGATACAATTCTCGTAAAAATGAACGCGAAGAGAAGTATATAGAAAAACTCCAGCAAGTGGTGGTTGTAAAAAATATTATCCTCGCAAAGAGTTCGATGTGCATGTTTTTTTCAAAAACATGAAATTGGAGCGCGTGAAGTAAATGGCTTCCTTTTGAATTAACAAGACTCCACCGCTAAATTTTCATAACGATCACACGCAGAGCTTGAGCTTTATATTCTCGTAAACAGAGGAGGCAGAAAGATGCGCCCGCAGAACTCAGCAGAAACTACGTAGCCACGACGGAGCTCAGTGAAGAAACAACCGCGCGTAAAGTTAATAATGCAACAATCGCTGTCGACTACACGCTCTCCTATCTTGCGCGTAGAGAATCATTCCTTCATATAATTTAATTAATTATATATATGCATTATACAGAATGTTAAAAAAAATATTAAATTTAAAAGCATATTAAATCAGTGAGAGAAAAAAATATTCGCGTAATATTTTCTGATAAACAAATGTCATTACATAAATCAATGATTGCATTGGAAAAAAATGGATTTGCTAAAAATTTAATTAGATACAGAATTGAAAATAATTATTATTATTATTATGTAGGACACTCAAGCTAGTTGCAATAATGTCATAACTTTTTGTAGCATTGCTATTTTATATATTTGAGCGTTCTTTATTTTGATGGAATAAAATTGTTTTCAAATCTGTATCTAATAAATTTAAATTTTTAAATACTTCGGCAAAATCGCTCATTTCGATTGAAATTGCTCTGCTACAAATAATTTTCACTATTTTATCTGTCGTAATATCAACGAAAAAAATTTTTGATTAAAAAAATTATTAGATTAGAATATTAATGAGATTTAATTAGTAAAAAATTTTTAAAACATGTCCTGATTTTTTACGAATTTTTGATCGCACAAGTGTTAGCGGGTGTTACATGTATACTATCATGGTTGAACGAGATGCGATATATTTCGACGTCAAAGTCAGCTTTGTCAAAAGCTGTGAAAATACGAAAGAAGATAAAAAAAGGAGGAGAGAAAAAAAGGAAAAAAATATTATATGAAAAAGAAATTAACAAACATAAATAAATATATTATTGTCTTTCTCATCACATAAGAATACATGTAGATAAAGTTTATACGCAATAATTTATATATCAATTTTATGCGTAAAAGAAAAATTGGATTTATACCACTACATTTTTTAGCAATCCGGCACGTACCTGCTCGATCTTCTTTGGCGTGATATCCGACCGGATATATTTCGCCAACGCGCACCAAGCGCACGAATTCCATCAGGACGATGGGATGATCGGGAATATTCGCATAGTTTTGCACGGGAACTCCGATAGCCGAATAACGTGGTTAAGGAGAGGAGAACGGAGTGGTAGCTATCCGCAACATGTCTCTGCTTTCAAGCAGCAAGACCGTTTCTGAACTTTTCGGGAGTACATGGGTAATGATCGCGCGTAATGATTTCGCATCATGCGAAGCAACGAATCGAGCAAGATTGATGATGATTGAATATCCGGCGTCGAGAGAAGAAAAATCGTTGCTTTAATGTCATTTTAAAAAAAAAGAACACAAAGCTAAAAGATAAAGAAATTTTTAATTTTTTACATATTTCGTTAATGAAATTGTATGAACGCAAGTTAAGTAAGTTGCATTCATGTAATTACATTCATGTGTTTGAATGTAATTACGAGAAAAAAATTAATGACGAATTTATCTAAAGAATCCATTTCTGACATTGAGTATTGATCGTGAAAGTGTGAGAGATTAATAATGTATACTCTCTTCGAAACTTTTCGGAAGTTTGTCACGCGTTCTGCTGCTATTTCTTTTTCGCATTTAATATCCATACGCTATGCCATTGTTATTCCTCTTTCAAGAAACAAGTTTCCTCTCCGCATGCGAATCAGAAACGGAAGCCCAACTGCGACGCTGGGAACGAGACATTGTCACGACGCCGGATAATCGAGAATATTCGTACAGTTTTGCAGCGAAGTGGCAGCGATAGGTGAATAAGGTGGGTTAGGCGAAGAGAGAAACGGCGAGGAGAGCTGTCCGCAACACGTCTCTGCTCTCAAGCAGCGAGGTCGCCTCGAGGCATCCAAGTTTACTCGCAACTTCACCGCCAACTTCTCAATATTCATCCCAATTATATACCAAAGCTCATGCACAATTGCCACGAAATCTACGCTGGCGCCTTCATATACACCCAAAAGCGAATGCGAATTCCGTTACATTCACGTCCAGTAAAACAGAGCTGGCTGACTTACTTTAAACGGACTGAGCTATACAAGAACTTACTTTTTAAAGCTTACTTTACATCTTATCGATTCTCAAGATAAAATTTTGATAAAGAATTTCACTTAAACTTAACTAAAGCGTAAAGCTCTATTAGAGGAGACCGGAGCTAATAGACTCATTTTTCAGTTTCGAATTTTTACAGACGAAATTAAGAGATGAAATTAAGAGACTATCGAAAAATTGAATTTTATATCAGTTATACATACATTTGACTATCTAATAATATTTTGATAATAAAGGAAAATTGATAATTAATATTTTAAAAAATGCATTTTTCTAATGAATTCCATCTGATTCAATTAGCCCCGGGACCGGGGTAATTATACTGAGATTATTAAAATAAAGATTAATGTATTTTAAGCTACATCTTTGGCTACATATTAATAAAACTTTTATAAAAATATATTTTATACACAAACATTCGCTTCGCAGGGCAAAACAATGCTTCTTTTTGCAAAATTTGTTCATTTTGTTCATTTGCAAAATCACGTCACATTTCGTGCAAAATCACGTCGAATGAGCTAATTTTCGAGAGATTCGATGAAAGAACTAAACTGATAACATTTATCCACTGAGAAAAATCTCTTTAAAGGAATAAAATTTTGAATAAGTACTATAAGAGTCCTCCCTAAATGAGTCATATAATTCCATGCTGTAGTTAGTCTACTATCCCCATTCGTTCATTTTTTAAAAACATTAACGATAATAAAGACACATAATAAACAAAAAAAAATCTGTTGAACTTTGTATTGAGTAAGAACTACACTTACTATCTAAGTAGAAATCAAATATCTCAGATAAATATATATACGATTGTAAAACAAAAACTTTAAGAATAAAAATATTTACTTAGGTGTACGATTTTTTAAAATTATGGCATAATTTCTATCATAGATGTGTTCGCAACAAGATGTTACAGTAGATGTTAACAGCAATCGTTGCTGCTCAGACACGTTTACGCGTGTCTTGCGTGTTTTGTTTTTAATGTAGCCTCGATTATTTTATTTACTCTAATCAACTGATCTCCCCGATTTTTCCTATTTTTTTTATTTCTAAAGTTTAAACTGCTATTTTTTAAATATTTATAACGTCATTATTATTGACATTTCAATATTTTTATAAATATACTCAATATTTTTATAAAGAGAAATTAGGTTTTTTAACGAAAAACTATACTTTTTTTAATAGATGTTACAAAAATTTTTAATGTTAATAGTTATTCAATCTCTACCTAAATTTTTAAGTGTAATTTAGAGCGTTCTATATTCTGTGATAAAAATGTATCAGAAATGGAAACAATATATCGACAGGTGATAAATGACAGTAATTGTCAGTAAAATTTATTTTTCTCATAGATTTCTATCTCACATAACTTAATTTAAGCAAATGTAATTTCTTTCGATATTCGGGATATTTTTGAAGCAAAATATAACATTATATGAGAAATTTAGAAATTTAGATAGATTAGCAAATATTCATAATAAAGCCATTAAATCAAAATAAGACATCAAAATAAGACATTTTAAATTAAAATAATCTTATTAAAAACAAAATATTTCAAGTCGTTTAAAATTTTGACAAACTTACTAGCTCTATTTATACCAATTATATTCAAAATTAAGATAAACTAAATTCACGAAGCGTGCTTAATCGCGCGTGGTAAGTTCTAAATAATGATGATGTAGTTTGTGATAATACTGATCCAACGTTTGACGAGTAATTACGTTTAAACCCCTTATTATATTCGCTTTTAATTTCTATACAATTTAATTGCAACTTACAAATTTGTGGTTAAAAATACATCTTGTATATATTTATTTTGCAGATCGTAATTATTATTTATTCTTACGTTAAAATTTATATTTGATTTCTTGAGAGCCGTATATAAATATGTATTATAAATATGTATTCTATATCCAATGCAAAATTAAATAAAATTATATTAATATACGGATAATTTAAAAAATTGTGATCTTTTTAATTACTGAGAATAATTCAAAATGGAATCGAAGTGGAGTTCAGCCAAATATTTAAATAAAAAATTTTATTTATACTTAATTAATTAGTGCTCCTATTACCTCTGTATAACTTTTATTAACTCTCATTTTTACGTTTTAATTTTTTAACAAAAAATTTTTTCGAGAATATTTTAGAATTTTAAATAACATTATAAAAATATTATATAATTTTATTCCTCTATATAAAAAAATTTCAAATTATTTCATTTCTTTTAAATCAAGAATTTTAACTCTATCTCGTTTAATAAATAAATAATCACATAAAAAATTAAATTAGTTTTAGTAAATTAAAAATGGATCAAACTTCCCTAATAATAAAAATAGAAAAAGTAATTGTCTTCTTATATTCTTCTATTTCTTCTATTTCTTGTACAAAAACACTCTCGAAAGAAAAATGTTGAAACGCTCATGAATGCAACACTGATACTATAATGTAAAAAGCAATATAGGTCGAGAGACAACAGATATCGACGTCATATGTGTGACAAGAGTAACACTCTGCTGGTTGTGTTATATCGACAAAATTAATTGCATCGCGCGATAAAACTGTGCAGCACGCCGGATAAAGTTTCACGCGAAACCGTAGCGCACTATATTGACACGTGTGTATATCGCGATGTTCCCTAGAGGACTGTATACAATCCGGATGTGTGTTTCGCTTTTTTATTTATTCGTAATATGACTTTGAGTGTTCTGTATAGATCATCATGTCACGTGGCAGATACGTCGCGCTGGCGTTAATTATTAATGTATTTGTATGCAAAATATTTGAAAGGTTTCTCGAGTCGAAATTTAGTTCTACATAACAGTCGAATTTTAGTTCTACATAACATCTACAAATTCCATAAAAAATTAAAGAATCAACGTAGATTCTTGAGATAATATTACAACTGATTGTCCTCCTTTGAATGATTATTTATTTGTGTTTTCTCCTTGTTGAGAATTAAAGGAGGATTTTGTTAGAACCTCCAAAAGGACTTTTAAGTGCTATTCTTTTTTAGAAATTGGATATTCAGAAATTTATATTTTCTTATCCCATATATTCAATTTGCATTTAATATATGCGAATACTCTATATTCTTAAGAAATGAAATACATTAGCTACATAATTTAGTTATTAACTAGCAGATGGGACATGTGAAATAAATAATAATGAATAATAAATAATTTAGTCAAATTAAATAATTTGACAATTAATTTTATAAACAAACAATTTTATAAACAATTAATTTTTTTTTGTGTATAATCTGTTTAAATAATATTATTTATTATTATTTTACAAATAGTTTTATATGTAGCAGGCTATATGATATATATGAATATATTAATTTTATATATATGTATATATTTATTTATTTATTTATTTCCTTTGAGTATAATTATACTCAAAGCAAAAGAAGGTAGTAACGAAAATTAAATCTATTTTGTTTCTTTACTACTGAATATAACGAAACATTTTTCTTATATGTATAGAATACATTCCAACCATATGGCGTTTTCTAATTATCTTTATATATCTATCCAGTACTTCAGTTAATCCGATTTCGCAGAGGCAAATTACAGCTTTTGACTAGTGCAGCGACTTCCCTCGTTCCCTAAATAAATTTTACAATTTTTGCATCTTCTTTCCCACGACTAGGGCTGAACTCGGCCGCTCTAATGACACATTAGAATAATAAGACTCTGAAGTGCATTAAGGTCCACCCAAAGATCTCTCTCATCCTGTTGCACCGACGCTCTTCTCGGTTCGTACATACATTTTAATTATGCCTCTATCTTTCTCAGACATTTCTCTCCGGCATTTTCTCTCGCAGGAACCACAGTCAGGTGTCTCCCATCGAGAAGACAACAAAGTTTTCTTTACGCGCTCCTTATTACGCGTAGTCGAGTAAGAATGCCACGCGTGCACCGGAAACTGTATAACTCGTTCCTCTCGCGGCCGGTAAAGCCACATTGATAATATAAAAGATCACTTGAAAAGCCGTGCACGTTCCGCGTAATGTATGCGGGCAAACTGAGTAAAACAAAACAGTCCCGCTGAAATTGAATACAAATTTCTGGCTCGTTCCCTTCCTCTCTCTCTCTCTCTCTCTCTCTCTCTCTCTCTCAGTCTCTCTCTCTTTCTCCTTCTTTAGCCGGTGGCCAACTCAACATCAGAAATACGGAGGCGCCTTACTGCCTCCGTCGTGGATATACGAAAAATTATGTTCGTCGTAATGACGATAAAAACGAGTGCGGTAGCATGAGTTCCATTTCAAGCGGACCACCAGAGTTGCTGTATCGAGATGAAGCACCGATAGCTGATATCGACATAGAAGTCAACAAAAACTATCGATGATATACTTGATATTGGAAAGAATGTATCGCAGTACCTGTAGGCATTGGTGACCCTTCTCTATTATCTATTAAAAAATTAATATTTTCATAAAATATTTCTTTTACGTTTTCATTTTCAAAGCTTCAGTTTTTTTTTAACACTTTCCAAGATTTCACGTCTGAGAAAAATCTTCATGAGTATTCGCAATTAAAACTACATTTAAAAATATCAAAAAATCCAATTAAATGGCACTAAATAAAACTTCAGCTTATAATTTTCTTAAGAAGTACAAAATTCGAATTATTTAAATATTGGTTGTGAGCCATACACTTTCTGATAATGAAAACAGAAAAAGAAAACAATAGGATAGAATAATACAATAATAAAATATAAAAAGAAAATGCGTTCAAAGAGATGACCAAGCTAGCGTGAATTCTGGCTTAAAGGGATAGTACAATTCTCTGATAAGCGCCGATTTCAATCCATAATTTTTATTTGTGAGATGTTAAATAAAATATAATATAATAAAATAAAATTCAACAAAAGTGAAATTAAATAATTTTGATTTTGTCATTTTTATATAAAAATTATAACAAACAGAAGAAAATAAAATAAAGAGTCTTTTATGAATCTAACTTAGAGTTACATATTCCTTTAATATTTAAAAATAATAATCATCAATTTTATTGTAAAAATGTAATAAAATGCAGCTTTTATAAAAGCTCTTGTGTGCAACTATTCTATTGTGAATGCGAGAATAAATCTATCTTTTAATCTTTCAAAAGTATTATATTGTAATTCATTGTAGTATTTAAATAATTTGGAAAAATTAGATTTCGCGTATTATCCACATTCTTATTGTCAAAAATTATTTTTTTTAATTATACAAATCTTTTATTTTAAACTGATCTCTGAATCATTAATTACATCTACAATTATCTACTATTAATTATTGTCGAGATATATGTGAAAGATTTTGAATCAGTGCACGTAAGACAAAATAAGCCAATCGTTATTTCCATTTATAATCCGGTTATTTCATTCGAGGTAATTGATTAAATTGCCATGCACAATCAATCGTCTTTGAAGGAAATTGTATCACGTTCGATTGAGGATCGCAAAACTAAATAGTAATGACGGTATCGATTCCGAACGAGTTATCACTTTCGAAGTCGGAATGAAGCGCGCGCGCGGCCGCGTTTCCAACTTTATTCTATCTTCGAAATTAGTTCAGCCGTCTTGGCACGTCTTTGTCGAGCTGTTGGTGATAAAGTTTAGTATGCTAATTCGCGGAACAGCTGTGCGGCTCCGCCAGCCCGAGCAAAATACCAAAATTATTGAATTTAAATTGCCGTAATTAAAACGTCTTACGGACACCGACGAATTTCCAGATTTCGAATCGCGGACTTCGCATTAATGTCGAACGTCAGCCACTCTACACGCATTGCATGCGCATGCATGCATAGACCACATACGAAATTTATTATTGTATGTTTTCGAATTTTTAGAATTTTTTAAATAAAACTCAAAGAACTGCATCCTTATGGAATAAGAAAGAGAGAGGGAAGAAGAGAGAGAAAATAAGGAATATATGAATTATATGAATATTTGATACTGAAATTTGCTATTCATTAAAATATAATCATATAAAAGTAGCTGTAAATAATAAAATAATAAAGATTGAGGAAATTAAAAAAATATTTTTTTAATTATATTCCTTCAACTTATACAAGTTAATAGATTACATATCTAGATTTTATAGATATCATCAAACATTATCTCTCACTAATACAGTTTTCTTATTTAATTATTAATGTAATGAGCAGTGCTTTAACGCTTTTGCAAATTCTCGTTGTTAGCATCTAATTACTTAACTATAGATGAAACTATGTGTGGTAAATCGGTTTTCATCCTATTAATTAATATTCGCAATGCCGCAATAGAGCGGCTTTATCGCAAATCACGATTAAATTTCCGAGTATTCCATCATGCTCCCGCTATTGAATCGTTCAGCCTCGCCATCGAGAGAGACTTCCGGATCATATTTAGGACATAATCGCGAGAAAACGTGCCGTGTCGCATTTAGCGGGCACTTCTCACGCGTGCGCGTTCACACGCGTGAAATCGGGGCGCATTAGCGACACCGCGCCGCTCTGGGGCGTTTCAGATTCGGTTTAATCGTTTCCCATGCACTTCGCCGTGCCCATTGTCGACCGTGGCTCTATAATAATTTAATGCCAGATATAATAAGTTACTTGCTGTCTGGCTGGCTGCCAGACTTGCCCTATTCATTTCCTCTGTGAAAGCCGAAAAGCGACCGAACAGATGGAGCGTTAACTTATGGACTGTCTCTTGATGGTGCCACCATCGTCGCGGCGGACGCGCCCGAGTGAATTTAAACGTCATCTGATCTTAATTGGTCAGTCCCTAATTGAGAGGCTCGTTAAAAGCCATTAATGCGCTACAACCCGGCAAGATTCTTTTCTCCTTTTTCTCTGACACGAACGATATGCGAATACGAAATCTTCAGGACTTAATGTGGAACCTCTTAAAGAAATCCAGTTAAGCTTCAAAGTCGTAGGAATAAATTCATTGGCATTAGATACATGTCTTTCCTCACTCGTTTCACTTATTGACTTCATTTTTCTCTCCCGAATCATATATTTCTGCTTTACCATTTCTTTGAAAATTCTATTTTTGTGGGATCATTTATTTAAATTTCAAATATAACAAAAGATAAGTTACTAATCTGTTACACATCAGTTGAAATTAGTTTTCATCAAATTAGAGCGATCAGATTAAAGAAATACTATTTCCGTTTGCCCACAAAAACAAATGAATAAAAACATTGCATCAAAAGGTTGATTGATTTTGAAAATATTGATAAGCTAAAAATACATGATTTTACAGAAGAGGCTCTCAAAGCTGGAAATTAATAGGCGGCTTGTATTAATTATCTATATAATCTTGAGCTATATGAAAATATTCAAATGTTTCAAAATTCATTTTATGTGACAGAACACTTATTTTATTTTTCTGTTAAAATAAAAATTAAAAATTTATATATTTCTAATATATAATAATAATCACAATTATAATTCTTCAAATGTGTTTTGAGATTTAAAAAGAAGAAAATAAACTCTCTAAATTTTTTAAAGTGAAATCTCACTAAGAGAGTGAAAATACAGCCATTTTTTAAAGTAAAAATATTTCTCTTCTTGGAAAAAAATGATAATTTTCAAGAAGTGATCTTTTTATTCTTCTTCAAAAATAACTCTATTTTCACTTTCTTGAAATAAGATTTCACTCCAAGAAATTTATAGAAAAGAAGAATATGAGAGAAATGGAGATAAAGAGAGAGAGAAAGATCAGCGTAAAATCCTCAAGATTCTCAGATTTTCCATCATTATAAAAATTATTCGTGCCTCAATATTTGTTTAGAAAGAATCTATATTTCAATATTAGAACAGAAGAAATAAAAATGAAGAAATAAAAAGAAACTGAAACAAATAAGTAATTTTCAATTTTCCCCCAAAAATCTGCCGCATATATATATACAGGAACTGAAGACTTTTACAGTTATGTCAAGACAAAATTCCATCAGTTTGTAGCGAAAGCGAGCAATCGCGCTAGACATTTAATTTCAATTAACGTCGCTGTCGAAATTATGCTGGGCGCAATTCAGCATTAGAGTATAGCGCGACTCAAGCAAGTGTCTACCGGAATTAATCGCCGGTTAAAATGCGCTCGGCCGATGCAACGCGACAAATTAATTCCCAGGGTGCTCTGTAAATACGGCGTATTATTGTACCGCCACCTGCGATCTATCCACTATTAGCGTTAGCTTGGGGATAGATTTAATCAAAGGTGATAACCACGCTGGCATCATGGCGATATCGATTCTCAGCTGTAGTCGATGAAATTTCGAAAATGTATATCGAAACAGTATAACGTATTCGCCGCGTAATTGAGTACAAACGAATCATCTATATCGCATGGATTATATCGTGAAAAGTTTTATGCGAATTATCGTAACCAAATTGATGGTAGCAAAACGTAGAGAAACTCCAAAACAGTTGAGTCTTTTTTTTCGATATACCAATCCATTTATACCAGCCAATATACCGTTCTATTCTAATTTTAATGTTAAAGCAATTCAATAATACAGTTTTTATTTAAATATTATTTTTACAAATTAATCTAACAATAAGAATAAAAATAATAAACTACATGCAAAAATACTTAAATTTCAATGCCTGAAAAAACTTTTTTATCTATTTCATAAGCCAATAAGTAGATCAAAGAATAAAATTGCAAATGCATACAATTGCATACATGCAAAAAATTAAAAGAAAAAAATATATATATATTAAATCTACTTAATAATACATCCTAGAATACATTTGTATATTTCTATTTAAGAATATAAATTATCATGACATTACATTACAATATTAGAACAAATATTAAATCTTGCAGGTATCTAGCTATGCCACGAAAACTTTTTCGAAAACTGGTTTAGTCGATATTGGAAGTTTTATTAATAGGAACGGAAAATGGAATTAAGCTCTCGCAAACAAGCATTTAGATTGGTTTGCCCCGAAGCGATAATATAAAATATGGTGGTGAAGTTTGTATGATGGTTGAGATTCTTGCAGAGTTCGAAAACTATATCCATCAAGATTAAATAGAATTTTTACGAAATATTAATAATGCCGTTATAAATCGTCAAATGAAATGTAAGAAAACGAAATGTTCTCATAAATAAATAATATGGCAACATTATTATATAGTATAATATAGTATAATATTAAAAATAGTATAATATTAAAAATTAAAAGTTGTAAAATATTTTAAAATATATATAATATCTAGAAATAAATATAATTTTATACGATAAATAGTTTATTTCGTAAGAGTTTCTCATTATAATTTCTTAAATTTTGTTTTGTAGAATATATAATTATGTTTTTAAATTTGTTATATATATAAAAGATTTTATGAAAAACATATTTTTAAAACTTATAGAATAATATGATACTTATCTACAAACTACATTATTCAAAGTAGAAACAATAGTTTCCCGTAGATTTTGCTTTACTTATGGTTTTCTAATTCCATTGTTAATCAACAGGTACAATATCGAATGAAGAAAATATACCGACATCCGATAACATATGTCGATTAAAGAAACTTTTATCATTTAAACTTGATTTATTATTTTTAAAGAAAGAATGAAGAAATAATTTTCTTTTCTATGTTTATAATGTAAAATAATAACTTATATTTGTATGTAGATTACTTTATTCATAGACATACAGTGAAGAAAAGCAATATTTTATCGATTAAATAAATTAATATTATATTATTGCGTTAGTAAATAAGATATTATAAATTATCTTTATATTTCTGCAACATTTTAAAACAATAAAAGCTTTTAATTGGAAGTGAGAGTTAAACGCATCTTGATCTTTCCCTTTCATTTTCTCTTTTTTTCTCTCTCTTTCTCTCACTCTTATCCTTAAAATAAAAATAAAAAAATTAATTTTTAAATACAGTTTCGAGAAATTTTGAGGTATAGTATAAATCT
Organism: Atta colombica; assembly: GCF_001594045.1. Classification (NCBI taxonomy): domain Eukaryota; kingdom Metazoa; phylum Arthropoda; class Insecta; order Hymenoptera; family Formicidae; genus Atta; species Atta colombica. Next base: position 407,165 of record NW_017259509.1, on the reverse strand, counting down.
CTAAATTTTTAATCTCTAGCGCCATCCGTATGTATTGATTGAAAGCAACGAGCAAGGGAATACCGACAAAGGTGGAATTTCTATTAAGATAAAACTAAATTGGAAAATCTATTAGTGGCTGATGTTAACAATCATAATAAGTTAACTAAAGTTGATAAATACAACAATACAAGAAATTATTAAGTGATGATAAATATCCAAAATTCTGTCAACATAATTTTTTCACATCAATTTGATTTTGTTTTTATGTTTGTTTGAATAAAATTAATTACTATTATTGTTTTTCCAACAGTTCATTTTACTGTTTAATAACAATAGTAATTAATTTTATTCAAATAAACATAAAAACAAAATCAAACTGATGTAAAAAAATTATGTTGAGAAACATAACTGTTAAAATAATATATATAAAATGTTTATTAAAATATTTAAATATATCTAAAGCAAAGGCGAAAAATATTCAAAACAGAAACACATTCTTAAACACTAATAAATAATAGATAAATATTAAATCTTTTGCAAATTTATTTTATAACATATAAACTAAATATAAACTAAATATTTGTCTAATATCTTTAATTAAATTATTAACAGCTTTTTAATATGATTATTATAACATTAAATTGTCTACATTTTTTTTTAATATTTACTAGCATTGATATTACTAAATTGCTTGCAATTTTATTTGTTTTTTATTACTACTCCAATTTGAATTATGATTGCTATGACTGAAAATAATTATTTCAGTACATAATTAAACAGAACACTGGTTTTTATATATATATATATAAATTTACATCAAAAATATTTAAACACTAAGATGAATCCTATTCAAATCGATAAGGTTTTCGTTACTCAGTTGTATATTCACATTTGCGGTTTTAAGATTTTATTTACCTTTAATTAAGTTCTACATTCGAGTAAGTGACCTACAATATTTAACAATATACTTTTTACAAATCTTCTTGTTGCTTATATCCATTTCTTGATTGCACAAACAACGAGTGCAATTAATTCCTATACTTAACCGTCGCCAAACATATTATCATATGAATAGCGAGTGTCATTCATATTATATCACAGCATTTGAGAGCACAAACCAGCGCGAGCCAACGATTACGCCAGCATTGTTCCGAAAATCCTCGTTATTCTGCTTCGCAACAGAGCCACGGGATATCCAACATTAAGACGTTGATCCCACAATTTCTTCGAACCACGAGAAAAGCAGCAGCCGTCTTAGAACGAGCCGACACTTTACGATTATATATCGGATTTTACGGCGGCGTGAGTTTCTCAGATTTGATTCGGGCAAGAATGGCTAAGGATATACTTCTCACTACTCCCCCGAGAAGACTGGACAGAGGACACGGATTCGTTGATCAATGTTCGCGAAGTTCGCGAATCCCATATTGCCGCTCGCGAGTGTCACGATGAGAGTCACGATGAAAGTTAAACCACACGTACGTAATTTGAATAAGGGTGCGATGAGGTGATATACATGCAGATTTCCCATTCACGTGGTTGCCGTAAGTGACTTGGTCATCATCGTCGTCTATGCAAGACTTATAACCGGCGAAAAGTTTAATTCGATGAAACTTCAATCTGTGTGCGCGATGATATCGGACGCTGTCTCTAAATTGCGCTTATCTTTGCACAACGCGTGAAGAATTGAACCGCAGATTCTATTCGTGCACGCCACACTGACAAACATTTTCAGGATTCGTCTAGCTGCGCGAGGTTTTGAATGAAGCGATTTTTATCGCGCCGGCCTTTTGTTCGAAAAAACGGCTCGTAGTTTCCATGGGAAGATTTATTTCCGTTGAGAGAGAAAAAAAGAAGAAGGTTACACACAGCATGCGGTAGAATTACTTTCTCCGTAGAGAATATCTCCTGTTATATCCTTTTTATTCCATTCAAAGAAGAGGGGAAAATATTGCTTGTTATTTCATTTTTAAGACGATAATGGTATGATATATTGTTCAATGCGTGCGATAAATATTTTATACTTTCTCAAAGCAACAAAAATAAGAGTGTCCATAACAAAAAAAGAATAAAGTAAAACTGTCGTATCAAGTAAACGAGATGCATACTATTTATTTACCGCGAACTCTAAGAGCTATTACAAAATGACATAAGCTGCATAAGTACAGCATAAGATGGCTGGACCAATGATCATCCGACAAAAAGATGCCATATTGATTTACATAAGATGTTCATTGGTCCAGCGATCTTATGCTATGCTTATGTAGTTTGTATCATTTTATATGTGGCAACCCTAATACGTTTCCATCAATGCTGCAATGTAGATTAATTCTTAGTACAATGATTTTCCGGTTCTTTATTATACACCATAATTCATCATTTATGTCCCCATTTAATTCCCATCACTTGTACAACTATAAAAAATTATTAGTGATTTTTACATAACTTTCAGAGAAAATATGTATAGAATTATATAATTATATAAAAAGAGGGAAAATCGGGCAAAGCCATTAATCGTTTCTAACCATTATTTAGCTAAGCATTCTTAGATCCAATTTAACAACTCACAGTTAACTCTTAACCGAGGTTGTTTCTCATCTCCAATTCTAGAAAAGGAAAGAGATAATGAATAAGTTGAGCCTTGATTAAGAATTAACCGTGAGTTGTAAAACTGGGTTTTAGTAATTAAAAAAAAAAAACGTATAGGACAATCATATTCTTACTCAACTTATTCTTCAGTTTTCTCTAATTCTGAAAATGAAAAAAAAAATGAAGAGTAAATTAAATTAAGAATAAAGTTGAAGACTTTAGAACATTGGATTATTTGTGTGTTGCATTTCTTTTCTTCAAATTACTAAAAGCACTTCACTAAATAATGATCTCTATTCTTTCCTTTATTTTAGTACACAACTGTAAATATACTTTCTAAAGATGTTAAAGTTTATGTAAGAATCACTTAATATTTTTTTGTACACTTATAAAAATGATGAAGAATTAAGTTGAACCGGAATTAAAGTTAATCTACACTGGAAATAGATGAATTAATGTTTATTATTATATTATTTCACTTTTACGGCGAAAAGGCAACACTTATGACATTTATGGTCTGGTATGAGGCTTGGATCATTGTCCAAAATACATTCATCTGGCCACAAAGCGCTTACGAAAGCCTCTTGCGGCGGTAAGATAGGACAGATTCTCTCGTTTTTGCACCGACAACTTTTCGGGCCGCTCACCCATGCGAAGTTTCGGCCGGAATTAGCGACACGGTTGGCCTGGAACGGCAAGGCCGTAACTCACCAGCTTCTACCATCGCCATATGATTGTATTGTAAGTTCGAAACGAATCGTGGCGCGCGTCGAGGACGAGGAATATTACGTGTCTGATTTAAAACAGGCACGACTACTGCAAATTCATTACGCCCCGCTTGTTCCACGTCGAATGCGATTCCAGTTGTCACTCCCATATTTTCACTGATATTTAACTGTGAGACTGTCGAACTTTCTTCGGACATATCTGTTATCGAAATGGAACACTCGCGAGTAGTATAAAAAAAAAAAAAAAAAATACTTTCATTTGGGAACACATCACAGATTATTACTGGTCCGAAAATAATAAAATTCTAACATGAGAGAAATTTAAGTGAAATGAGACAATTTGTTACGATATTGAACAGATACACGTTCTATGCTATTGAGAATGTATTCAGTCATTTATTAGAATTGCTATTTCTGAAGCGCTATAATGAACTCAATAACTTTAACTACAACGATTTTAATGAACGGCTCTCAGTTTCCAATTTAATAGCTTTATCATCGTGCTCCTTTGATACATTATTGGCATCATATATTTCTATCGTAACTACATCTTTTTAAGTCATAATTAAAATTTATTACGTTAATGACTTATCTAAATATTGAATAAAAATAAAACAGTGTCAAAACATAAAATTAGAAAAAAATCAGATGTAAATCATAAGTTAAAAATGCAAACCAATGTAATAAGCTGACACTGATTTAATGTATAAAACTTGTATTATTAACAATAACTGATAATTACAAATATTCCAATCACAATTTAAGTTATCTTTAGTGTAACAACAAAATATTAATAAATTTAAATGAGCACTACTATTAAATTTCAATATAATAGAAAAGAGGCGCTTTGTAGAACCGGAGATACATCGTGAATATAAAGTCTGAATAAAATTAGATGTGTTTTATACATTAAAGACTTTAATCATTCTTTGTCGACTTAAGATACTCAAGTAAAAAGTAATAATAAAAGTTAGCTGCGCATAAATTATATTTTAATTGCCATT
>NW_017259509.1:392676-402762 GCF_001594045.1 Atta colombica | reverse complement strand
TTTTTTGTTTAATATTTTAACTTAAATTAATCCGAGAAAATAAATATAGTTAAATTAATGTTTCGTGAATCTTGAGAAAATAGAAAATAATTCCATAAATCATTAATATAAGTCTAGATTATTTATCGATTATCAATTTTTAAAATAGAAATTATTATTCGAAGAAATCAGTAATTATTTTTAATGATAGAAACACTTTAAATAATAAAATTCTCAATAAAAATAAAACGAAATATAATAGTTTGGATAGGAATTAATTTTTACAGTATATTCATTATCGAATACTGAATGTTTGACTGCGCGATGTAATTGACGAGAAAGAACTTCAAAGCGATCTTGCTCCGAGCTTATGCGTCTTTAGTTATTGTGCGTTCGGCTTTTACATACACTGTCGCAGGCAGCTTTTACGCTCTCAGCCCGTTCGGCCATGACGCAAATGACATCAAAGCGGCTGAACGTGTAAGTCAACAACGCAACGACGAGCTTTGGACCCATAATTATGCAGCAGCTGCGTGTACCTTCTGCTAAAACGTATGCTACGCCGATATTACTCCGTTTAATGTAAATGTACACTTAATCACGTCACTTTCGTAAATATAATATTTACGAATTTCTCTGAGCGAAAATATTTCAATAAGTATTATAACTGGAAAATTATGTTTGTCAGCTTGATTACATCCTCAAATCAAGCAGTAAACAATTAATTAGAAGCAACCTACTGATTTTCATGCTAGTATATTAATTCTATGAAACGAAAATCAAATAACCGTATTGAAGAATGTGAATACCAGACTGATTTCACAACATAACATAGATTTCCGATTAAACATAGGGTAACTGTGGCAAATACGTCGCGATGGGATTTACATTACAGAAATCAGAAAAAATAGAAGGAGTGGGAGTAATTTTCCCACAACTACTCTCTGTTACATGCCTTTACGTTATATTAATATTGTGTTATGATTTCACTTCTTATTGTTAATATTAATGAAATTATTGTGAGTTGATTTGTCACTATAATAAATAAGGCCATCATAAATTATAATCTACATAAAATGAGATTAGAACGTGTAAAAGACTTAGTAATTATTTTGTAATACGTGTAGTGAAATAATAAAAGCATGTTGTGTAGCAAAATACAAGTGCTTTGTTTTTGTATTCTTTGTTTATTTTGTTATCTTGCATATCCCTGTTTTATGCTCAAAGCATACAAAGTACGCAGATTGAATTCAGTGCATTAAATGCAATAAACGCATTATATGAAATATGTATCTCATATCATAACACTTGTAATATATGTAGGAAGATTGTAATTATTATTTATTATTTCGTGTACATATTTATTACTTTCTTATTCTTTAATAAAATTTTATAAACACATTTTATAAGTCATTGTGTCATTATACGTCTTATTTATATGCATTATTTGTAAATTTTTCATGAGCCGTATCACTCCTCTCCTTATGAGTAGTCATATATTTCACCCCTATAGGATATACAAATGCAAGGGTTTCAAAAAATTTATTTTTTAATATGAAAAATAAATATTTCGGATTTCTAATATTTTTTTCATAGTAATAGACAGTACAAAGCTTTTACTGATGAGTTCGTTTACTAAATATAATAAATAATACTTAATAAATTAAGTTTTTGATAGATGCGGCGTATATACTGGAATCACTCCATATTCAAATTTGTGCCCCATTGATTTTTTATTTTCAATCCATCATTACAAAAATCGTATCTACATTTGAGGGTAAACAGTCACCGTAGAATTTATTGAACTGCTTTACATTATTGCCGAAAGCATAAATGACGCCTCTTCTTCCTTCTTCCCCCTTTTTTTTTCGAGTCGTGATCGTACATCAGTTTTTAAGAGTGATCGATCAAACTTTTCAATACACTTACACGAGAGGGCGGAGAAGTCCTTCCCGATTTAATATACCATTAAGCTTAAATGTGCTGCATCCGGGGGCACTTCGTTCTACTACCTCCCCGCCCCAACTACTTCGTGCTTCCGCATTGAAAACTTAAATTGTGCGCATTCACTTCGTCCTGGATTTTTGCTTTCCAAGTCCTGGCGAATTAATCTTATTTCAATATTGATAAAGTCGGTCGTAAGTCATAGCTCCGATCGCGGTTCCAATGTGCTCCGATAAATCACTTCACGACTGTCGACTGGTTGAAAGTTGCTCCATAAACTCGCAGCTCTTTGACACCTTATTCTTGCGAATACTTGCTTCTCATTAGAGATGACATTCATGGAAAAGGACCGCACAATCAGATGACTCTATACGAAACGGACGTCCGAAGAAAAATAATCGTTTCATTAAACGGGAATCGTTTTTCCATATCAGAACTAATATTCAAATATAATTGGATCGAAGTCTAATTCTACTTTTAACTCTACTTTTAATAAAAAGAAAATACGCATACTACATATATAAATATAATTAAAAAGCCTACACCTTAAAAAGCCTAAACCTTATCAACCTTTATTATCAGCAGCAGGGAGATAGTGCAGGTTAAGGAAGACATACTAAAGGTAACGGCCCGTTTATACCGTGAAAACGGTCCGTTAAGAAAATCGATATCACTCACAGCATTGAAACCATGGAATGCGATGGGAACCCGCGGGCTGGTTCTTAAACCGCGATTTCTTAGCTAGTGAAATGGTGGTGTTTAACATGAGAAGGCATTTCACAAAGGGCAGCTCGTTATGACACTAAATCAACTGCCGTAAAAACTTGGAAAATTCTGATAAGAGCGAAAGAGAGATAGGACAGTAGAAAGAATCCCCCCCCCTCCCCCTCTGTAGTCTTGAATTCGTAGTCATTGCATTTTTAAGTATGCTAGAAGCAAAGTGACAACGTGAAAATAGCATTAACGCTGTGAGTGTCGGAATAATGATAAGTATAATACTTCCGAGAGAATTTACAAAGGTGCAAGGAAAGGATGATAGCGACGTAATTATATAGCAAACGACATATACAATTGACGTCCTTTTAGAGAGAAAAACTCTTTCTTGTAATTCAAATGAGAAAAAGAATTCTATTTTTAATCGAGAAATCTTCATACTTAATAATATTCGTAAATATATTTCTCAAATATATTTTTCAGTTCTATAAACTGCGCATCGATTCGATTTGTCAGACTTAAACCGCAATCGCAGATTAAAGCTGAAATAATAGGCCCGTTCTTTTCAGCTGAACTTCTTGCATAATTCATCTTTCATCTTTTTCTTTTATCGTCAAAGAGAAAAAGAGTTAAGATTAATTGTTCAAGAAGTTCAGCTAAAAAGAACAGATCCAATGTAACAAATTAAAGTGCTCGTCAATTTAATAATGATGTGAATAAGCATTTTAAAAATCTGCAAAGAATTTATTGCGCAAAATATCATTTCAGAATCTGGAATTTCGAGGAACGTCTCACCAATTATATATCGATCATTAAGATATATGGTGACATATTGATATTAATCGCAATAATTACTAGTGAGAAAATGTCATTTTTCAAGAAGATATGTATAAACAATAATGAATAAATTAGGGCAATAAGAATAAATAAAGTAAAAGAAAGATTCTCTCTTATAATTTATTATATAAACAATATATATTAAAATAAAATTTAGATCTAACAGATCAATATTGTTACAAGCCCGAAACATAAAATTGAATATCACGTCACGTAACATCAACGCGAATTTTCCAGTAAATGCGTGATCAAACAACGCTAATCTTCAACCGCAATGTTTTGTGTCACACTAAAATCGATAATCGGCACGATATGACGTGAAAATGCGTGCACGAGTGCGTACATCTACAATATCTATGCGGGAGATATCTGTGAATTTTTGCGTAATCATCGGGGTTAACCTCCTTGCAATACTTATTGCATAAAATATCTATTTACGTTTTTATATCCGTATTTACATTGCGCGCGTGTGATTTGCAATTATATTTTTTGTCGATATATAAAAAATAATTAGTCATTAACGAGTTTAGACCGGTCAGCACGAAATGATATCGCAACTGTTTGTTCGCCAAGTGGTCACGACGCGACGGTTTAATTTAAATAATGTATGTTAAAATCGGACTTAATACCACGCCTTCTCTCGTGATAAAACTTTGCGAGCGTTTAATTCCCCGACGATTATCGAAATAAAAGCCGAATTTATACTCATGGGACAGGCGATTCGAGTGAGTATTACCAACACAAAGCATTCTCGGCCTGGGATTGAGTAAATATGCTCGGCGAGTTATTGCGATTTTATGTCGATATAATCTCAGGGTATTATAACGACGTAATATCGTTTGGATAAAATATCAAAACACCGTGGATGAAAAACGAATCGTATTTTAAATAAATACGGTAGTTTGTTATTTAAAAAACGAAGAGCAATTTATATAGACCGAGAGAAATTTAATATTCCTCTCAGGATTATAACGTACAATCATCGCTTACATTCTGAAGATCAATTAATTTTTCATGCTTTTTTACACAAAATAGTATATATTATTTATAAAGTTTCAGTATGATAAGTATCTTTACTTAAATCTAACAGATTTTAAGTAATTAATTAATAATTTTTATCTATTTATACATAATAGATATATTTATCTATATAATATACATTTTTTTATACAAAATGTACATATATAAATTTTTTAATCAAAAGATATGTGTCGCACATTTCAAGAAATGAATATCAAACTTCGTAATAATTTACGAAAAAATACTATTCAAACAAAATTGTGTGTTTGTATTATATGTGTGTGTGTGTGTGTGTGTGTGTGTGTGTGTGTGTGTGTGTGTGTGTGTGTGTGTGTGTGTGTGTGTGTGTGTGTATTATATTTTAACAGATTCTTAATAATTACTTCATTTTATGACAGTAAATCAATATTTATTATAGAATCAATAACTGTATTTTTTCTTTACAATTCTAAAGTAATTTTAAACTACGGAAACTATTTGATCACAACAAACTATACATTTTAATAAAATATTCAATATTTTATTAATATTACTCCGATTGATCTTTGCAAAAATGTGAATATCGCAAAAATTAGTCATATCATTAGAGTTATCGCAAAAATTAATCTGTCCTAAGCTGCAATGGGAATTCCAAGAAATCGGAGCTAACGATCTGAAATTGCACAAAAACATGCTGGACCTTCGATGTTCACACCACACGATTAACATTAAACACTATACTGTACGGTTGTGAATGCTACTGATATAACCGATTGCTTACATGCACGAGCAAGAGATTAGATCAAGACAGCCATAATATTTGACGTTCCACGCACGTTGGAAATTCGACTCTTGTGGTTTCGGGATGAACCTTTGAATGTTGCAAGCAGATGCATGTTGACTAAATATTTAGTCGAAATTAACAGAGTTATAGATACTATATGCGAAATGTCACCAGTTCGAAATTTCACGGTTGCACATAATTTGACAGAATATTTATAAGATAATTATTAACAAAAAAGATAAGCAAAATAAGAAAACCTTACGTAGCGTAATAAACATCGTTATTAATAACTTTAATCTTATAATGTTTAATGTTATAATATTTTCGTTACATCTTATAATATTTAATTTTATTTTACTTACTTATTAACATCAAACAATTATCTTTAATTAAAGCAGATCGTTTCTTTATGTGTAATTTATGTAACTTCTCATTATATATGAAATAATTTCTATTTTTTGCAACTAAATAATTTAATGTTCAGTCGAAAGTACGAATCAAACTCCTATTAATATTTTTTGCAATCAAAGCTTGTAACAATTTATTGTCAATAAAAAACAAATCTTTAATTCAATTAATTAGAGAAAGGGAAATAATTTTTTGAAAAATCAAATTACGAAAATTAAAACGAGTAAATATGAATATTAATGCTAGATACAAATGTACATAGATATTGCAAGTACTCATTATATTATTCGCTTTAATAGTGATGTCAAAAATTAATTAGAATACATTTACGTAGCACATGAAGAAAATTGAACAATACACGTCGAAATCTGTCTCAACACGATGTATGCTGCTACATACCGTAGAACGTATTGATGTAGCAACTGATTAATGTAGCAATGTCCGATTCACATCAGGATTATAACTCAATAGATCCCTGATATATTATTCCGCTCGTAAGATCAACTACGCAGAATTCTCGTTAACGTGTAGCGTTCGGTGTACTGACTGCAGGCTTGAACAAATACCACTCAACAACGAAGGCTATACCACGGCTGTACCACGGATATGCCGTGCCACACGATCTCGTATAAACGTGTAACAGGCGGAACATTTTGCTCTAGATCCGCCCGATCAATCCCGTCCCATCTGAAAGCACGCGCTGGCACGTATCCTTTTAGAATCACCAAAGCCCGCCTGCACGTTACGATGGAACCCGTGAAGCCGTCCGGCAAAGCTCGTTCTATAATCTAAACAGAGTGGCGATTCGCCTAAAAGAAAGTCAAAACCTCGTTTCAGCGGATTCGACATTACATTGAAGTAGTTTTGTCGATATCAAACTGCTGTTGCAAAATTTTCGCAAACTCTCAAATACGTTTTAAAAAAACACGATCAATAAACATTTATCTCGAAAGATTTGAAAATAAATCTGTCCATGATGTAATTAATTCTTGTTCGATGATCAAAAGTAATATTAATATTGCAGTGGACTAATTAGTGAATTCAAGAGGAATTGAAAATTATTAGATTAAGCATGAATTCATAATTAATCTATACAAAAAATAGGAATATCTTCATCAATAAACAAAGTGTTACAATAATGAAGGATTTGTTGATAGATAAATTAATGTCTATGTATGTATTTGTCTATAAAACAAATTTCTATTCGTATCGAAACCATCCCCGATTATACGAAACCTTCTAGATAATTCCACAAATATGTAATTCGAAAACACTTTCGAATTATTAGTCCGTGATTCCGCAAATACGTGAATCGCCAAGCTTTTGGATAAAGCACTTATAGATCTCAGCTTCAATAAGCTCTTCTACTGATACAGCGTTCGCAATCGAGAGTTTCTACCTTGTACGCTAACATTAACAGCCGTTATTGTCGATGAAGGCGAGTCTGCGGTACATACTTGGCAACGGTATTCACGTCGATAACTTTCTGTAAACAGGAACACGTTACGCGTCTCTACCAATGTGTTGTAGTTTGGCAATCTTGCTGAGTCTTGCTAGAGTTCAGTGGATACGTAGTGCGAGCGTGAAATTATCAACTGAAAGAAAAAAAGGAAAAGAAGGTAAAATAAATAGAGAAAGAGAAAAAACAGAAAGAGAGAGAGAGAGAGAGAGAGAGAGAGAGAGAGAGAGAGAGCGCATACAAACATGTGCAGAGCAAATGGTATTCCAGTGTAGCGTACTATTACATATTGATCGAGCGCAATAAAGATTATTTAGAGCCCATTCAATATAATCTATTCAATATAAATTAAAGCATGCCTAAAGTATGCCTATTATTCCACTAAAGTGGAATCACATGAATGATACGTCTAAAGCATGACCTATTATTCCATTGAAGTGGGAACATACATTCGCAATATCTGTGAATACAAAATATTATTCTATAGAGTCTAATTATACTGCCGACTGTTTTCCTAAGAAAAAAAGATAATCTTCGCGGCTGCATTATGTAATCAGGCTGCGTATTCAAGATAGAGGCAATTCATATGGTTCAAGAAGAATTATGACAGCCGCTAATAACCAGTCTGATACGAACAAAGTTCGCCGATCTGTCAGCAGCGACAACATCATAATTCTCGCGAAGACGTCGGAGACAGCCGCGGGGTCGACAACAAGATAGACTCCTCGAACATCGTCGTGCTCCGATGCACCCTCGCAGTGGTCATCTCTCAGTGGCCGCGGTGCGGCGCCGCCAGTTGGCGAGATAGACGAGGAGAGAGGTAGAACAGACAGAAGAGAGGCAGAGAGAGAGAGAGAGAGAGAGAGAGAGAGAGAGAGAGAGGAGAGAAGCGGTCTGCGCGTAACCGGTCCGCGCTTTATCCGCGGCGAACGCAGCAAAGTCATCGCGCAAGCGCGCGGTGACGAAGTATCCCCCGCAGGATCATTTCGCGCCGCGACGCCGAGCGGCAGGCCTCATCCGCGCCGGCGGCTGGTCCATGCGGGTTCAACGTCGTCGCGCGGGAGGACGACGACGACGGCGACGACGATCAGAGGTGTACGATGACGATCGTCTGGATTAACATTGCTAGTTAATCGGGAAAAAAAAAAACGCGACTCGGATCAACCTGATTGCTGATCGAATGCTGCCGACGCGCGCGTCTCGGCCGGAGGATGCTGCGCCTGAGACAGGGTACTCGCGGGTCGCATATCGCGACGCTCGTCGTCCAGGCGAAAGCTCCACGTGAGCGCGGCTGTCATCGGGGACGCGTGCAGGTTGCACCTAGGCCGCGTGAAAACGGAACATCATCTGTAAGCGTTTAGACCTTGATTACCGTGGATTATCGTCGAGGATTTACGATCAATACGCGCATAATATCTGACAATACTGCTGATATATCGTACCACTCTCCGTCTCCTACGCTTGAGAAGCTTTCACGCCATTCAGAGTTGATAGTTCTAATAAAATCGTGTCATTACAGTGGTGAATGATTAATCTCCTCGCTAGGTGTTAATCGTGGTGCAATTTCTCTATCGGAACGTAAATGTAAGAATTAAAAATTGCTTATATAGTGAAGTACAGAACATGTGTATGGTTTTGCAGTGAAAGTCTTAAGTGTCTATACTCTTTCGAAAAGGCACTATCGATTTGGCAAGAAAACTCAATTCTGTTTTCATTGTGAATGATATGACACAGTGAAGACATTGGACGTGTGCGAACCTGGGAATATATGTAAAAATCGATGGTTATACGTCGTGCTTCACGATAGCGAGTACAAGCAAGGATCGGTAGTGCAGCGAGCGATCGAGGTGTTAAAAATGCTGTGTCGCTGGCTCGCCGTGCTGGTACTCGCTGGTATTCTCCTGGTTATCGAGGCGATCGCAGTCAACCAAGGTACGTTGCAATTTCGCTCGAAATCCTCAGAATGTTAGCGAACGACTAACTTGTCCGATGAGAACTTGACTTTGTCAACGAAACTTACCACGTTCTTGCGGAAATACTCAAGATAACATACTCCTGTGAGACTAATCTACGTAATTGAATGTCAACGACAAAATCTGATATAGTACCCTCATTTTCATCGCGTTCATCTAGAAAACTTATTACGTAGTAATAAAAGTAAAGTACTACTGCAGAGTATAACCTTTCCAGTCATGCTGTAAATTTAAGTATGTAATAAGTGTAATAATAGGTCTTCATATATATGTGTGATTTAATTTTCCACGTAAAAATAACACTGTACTGCATAAAAATAGATTTATACATTTAAGTCTGTAAATCTATTGTGTAATATTCTCTCTAAATTCTTTAAAATAGAATCTCATTCTGAAAAGTGAAAATTCTGCCAGTCTTAAAAGAATTTTTAATCTTTAAAAGTGGGATTTCACTCTTCAGAATAAGATTCCAAAGGATAAATCCAAAGGATTTAGAGAATACAGTGTCATTTTTTACATAAAAAATAAATATTACATTTATAAAGACACTTATTACAACTTGAATTTATAGGTATCGATTATAAATATCATCGATGCTTTTTCACGCCTCGTCTTCTCTTCTCGTGCGAGTATAATACACTTCTATTACGACTACACACTTTTTAACGTTCGCATAGAAAAACATAATCACTAGTAAAATAGGTGTTCTGTAAAATCAAACGTGTAGCGTCGCAAGAAATCTCTGCTCCATTACGCTATATTGGAGCTTTAAGAACCTTCGCAAAGCAAGTTAAGTTTTTTCGCAGTCGTCTACCTCTAATCAACGCGCGCAGTCTTGCATTACTAATCACGAATTAATGAGAAACACATGCTCAAAGAAATTCTCAGATGCTAATTGGAACCAATACGTACTTAAGACTGGAAATCAGATTTGCACAGCGTTATTTTAAAGACAATCTAGATCTTTTCTTAACTCCAATACATAATTA
>NW_017259509.1:369801-392576 GCF_001594045.1 Atta colombica | reverse complement strand
TATATATATATATATATATGCGCATTATTTTTACACATATTTTTTCATCTATAAAATTAACCGTACAAATTAAATCAAATGATATCTATGTATAAAATTACATGTTAACTTCAGTAATGAAAAGACAAACCGTACTGGGAATATATTTCCTCCCCAAAGTCTCCTGAATTTCAGCAGCATCGGAATTTTCGTGCTAGCGTGAAATTGTATAAACTTATATAACATTTGCTCATTCGCGAAATTCCGGCTGTCGCTCATAGTAATCCAAAGTAATTACGTGGGCGAAGATTATGTCACTTCGACTGAACCGCATCAGCATCCCGTTTCTAACTTGCGGAAATATCTGCGCGGCGAGTTCGCGGCTGCCGAGTTTGGAAACATCGCGGTCGCATTCAGTCTCGCGCCGCTAATTGTCGGTTCATAGTCAGTGATCCAGGATAATTGCGCGGATGGTGGTTGCTCAAGTGCGAATGCACCGCTCGAAACCGTGTAGTGGGAGATGGCATACGTGCTAATGCGCGGAAACACGTGCGAAAATTTGCTTCGTATACGTTTTAAGCGTACCGACGACGACGACGACGACGACGACAACGACGACAACAATGCAATGATGACGACAACCGCGAGAGCTATGAGATTGCGTAGCCATTGCCAGCGGCGTTTTACGATACCGTGTCACTTGAATAATTAAAAATTATCTCGTTTACTTGATATTCACCGGATAGCGTATACTAATATCGACCTAAGAATCGGAAGCGTACAATCGTCACCGACTGGTCCTATGATTACGAATACGGATGAAGTCCTTACAATCAGAGCGCGCGGCAAAATGTGGCACGTATCAGAGACGCGAGTACACAGAGAGGTACAAACGGAACAAAAGCACTCGTCTCGCTTCGTATCGTCCGCGCATATTGGCTCGAGAACGTAATTGAGTGCGACGTGCAAACACTCGCGGCAATTGTTTTGCCGTTTGTCAAGGGAGACATGATTTCACCACTTTGAAACTAGTCTGGCAGCTGGAACGTGGTACTTCGCGAGAGATAACGAGTATTGTCAGTCTTTTTTTGCAGCAAGACCAAAAAAAAATTAGGGAAACAAAGAAACAGGAAAAATGTATATTAATAACCAAGAGATAAAACGTAATAAAATATTCAAGTCAAAGCTTAAGAAATAAAGATGAAGAAAAAAATGGTTTTGCAGAAATAATCTGAAAATTTAGCTACAGATCTGAAAATAATTTTGTTGAATCATCAAAATAATGAGGACGCTCAAATGTTAAAATCTTTGTGCATTCACACTCTAAATTTTTGGAAGTGATATTTCCCAAAGAAGTGATAGTTGCACTAGTCAAGAGAAATTTTCACTCTTAGAGTCACTCCAAATGGGAATCAATTTTCAATTATGTGAATAATTTCACTCTCCGAAGCGAGAGATTCTGATAAAATGAATGTTCATGATGAAAGTTCACTCTAATAAATGTTAAGTTTAGCATCTATACATATAATTTAAAAATTATTAGACTCATTCAACGTGTTTTTGCACAAAATGAACGAATATGGCAGAAGAAAACGTTAATCGCTAAACGAGATATTAATCATTAAAGTTGATTTTTTAGATTAGATTAAGAAATTTACTCCTGAAGGAGTGAAATGAATTTACTCCTTGCCGGACTGCCGGGCGCAATTATCAATTTTCTTGGAATGAAATTTCACTCCCGAAAATTTAGAGTGCATGTTTAAGTATCCTACATTATTATTCGATGCAATTAAATTATTTACAAATTATTTGCATCCTTTCCGTGTATAAAAATGTGATTAAAATGCATTTGGTTTAAGACTTCTTTCATCAATTTCTAGTGAAGTTAATCGACGATTTACGTAGAAGTGCCAATAACAGTTAAATATATCAGAACTTCTTTCTCTTTCTCTTCTGATTGTCAGATAAATTACATTTAGTTTTAACATTGACGATCGATAGTTGATTTATACTCGTTTTCTACCAATGCAGTTTAATTGTAATCTCAGTTCAACTGACTCTTCATCTTTTTTAAATTTTAAGAACAAGAAAAAAATGAAGAATAAATCGAATCAATTTACGTTAACCTACATTAATAGAAACAGGCATTAATTGTCAATTAATTTAATCAGAGATTAATGAAAAGATCTTCAGACATTATTTAGTACTAATTTGTTAATATAAAGAATATATTTCGATTATTGTAAAATTATTGTAAAGTGTGTGTGTGTGTGTGTGTGTGTGTGTGTGTGTGTGTGTGTGTGTGTCAAAGTTTTAAATCAATTAAAAGTAGATAATATTTGCAGTAAAATGCTCTTTTTATTCGCAATATACATACCACAAGCATCATTTTTTTCATCCAAACGTTCAAATTCAAACGTCCATTATCTTTCCATTCACATATCGATCCGATATATTTGTGTGGGAATTTTATTGCTCTCGTCTAATTAATTGTTAACGAGCGAGGAAATACTTGCATGATCGACGATGATGCACAGATACAACCGCGTGACGCGTTTAATGCTAATGTGAGTCCAACGTCGACTTGATTGACGTATATGCGAGTTGGCGGATATGTGGCTCGTTCGTGAAAGCATAAGCGACGAATGACGATTCGAAGGTGCATTAGAAACTATTTGCACAAAATTTAACGAACGCTTTCGATTAACGTTGGAATTAATACTCTCGCGCGCGATATCTACTAAATACTTGACCTGTTATACATTAATTTTTCGAAATTTCCTATTTCATGACACCAAACGCCGCACTACCAATTTTCCGACAAAATATAAAGCTATTCGCAATTTTCGTGAAACAAACAAGTAATGAAACTGTCCGACATGACGCATTATACTAATTGCAACGCTGCTATACAGTCATCACACACACACGCACACAAAAAAAGTGAAATAACTGCTTGTTAACAGAAAAGTGACAAAATGTGACCTTTTGAACATTAAAAATAGTAATGAAAAATGACACTTTTTTCAAATTTTCGAGTAATTAAGGCCATTTAAGCAATAAAAATTTTTAATAGTCTATCTTTAAATAGAATATATATTATTCAGATATAACACTATTAGTATAATACACTGAAGAGAACCAAGGATTGAAACGTTTGTATACTTTTAATTTTATATATGCATTATTATATATGCATTATTATATACGAATAGCTCGGCTCACATTGGCTTTTCTTTTTTGTTTTAATTTTGTTTATTAGTATAATACTATTAACAAATGCTATTATTAATATTGTATTACTATTCAAGTAATACGAAAGATAACTTTTATCATCTGACATGACACATATGTCAGATGATAAAACAGAGATAAAATTTTTAAAATGCAATAAAGAACACAAACGTATTCTTTAAATATGCGAAAAATATTTGTGGTCTCCAAAAGTCATGTTAGTTTCACATCTAAAACTAACTTAAAAGAACAGACTCATTGGATCAATATCGAGTTAGCAACAGAAAGAGAGAGAGAGAGAGAGAGAGAGAGAGAGAGAGAGAGAGAGAGGAAAACGAATAGCAATTGTTAGATGAAGCAATAAAAATATGAATACAACATTATGTTTTATAAATCCCATGTCAAAAAAGAAAGATGATTATAATAACCCATATAAAACTGCAATAACTTTTTAGTAACTTATAAAAAAAACTTGACAAAAAACTGGATATAACGTTATAATTAGCGTAGGAAAGGTCAATGTTGTTAATTCAACCAGAAATTATAACAGATTATGTGCTATTGCAGTTCGATATGAAGAATGCAAACTCAATCAAACGGCTTAAATCAATCTAATCTGCGACAACGGCTTACACGCGAATTAATTAATACATGATTTGCGCCGCTCTTTGACGCACGCATTTTTAATATAATCCGCTTCCGAATGCAGCACATCGCATACACAGCGTAATTGCAATCGCTCATTTAACCGGGATCGCGATATAGTCATGAGAGTTTTCTAATTAGCCTGAAAATCATGTCTTAAACAGAGAGAGAGAGAGAGAGAGCGAGAGAGAGGGAGAGAAACAGTAATCTGCTTTACTTATTAAATATATCTCCTTTGAGCTGTCTGTTATTCAGGTCGTTCATTTTTTGTCGTCGTTGATGAGCTCGCTTTTGAAAGAGAATGTTATACATTCCCATAGGAGAAATTACCAAAAGGAGAGTCACCAAGCTTTTAATAAAAAGGACGGATTTTAAAAAATTTTCTCCTTTCTTAAATCGTTTTTTTAAAAATCTTCTTCTCTAATATACAATATATATCAAACATCTCTTCGATAGGTCTATGAATCAGATAAACAAGAAGATCGCATAATCTTTTCGCAAAATATTAAAACTCAGGAATCCATTAAGACGAAACGTCATTGCAAAGTATACGCGATATGGTCGATAAAAAGTCCGTTTCAACGGAAACTCGTTAAGACCGTCCTCTAATTGCAGAAAATCAATCTTGCGAAGTTGCACGAGAACATCGCTTTTCACCGACACGCACAAAATCGTGTCGTTAGTCTCTGTAATTATAGAGACAGTCTGGACCGGGGGAGCTCGTTTCGATTCGATCCAATGCGCAATTTTATACAAGTTACCTGCGAATGCGTCCTACGAAACTTCATCAATGGAATCTTTGATCAGTTGTTTTTTAAACAAAAATTAGATTATATATTCTGCATTTTTTAGCACGTTATCGGCGTGTGAATATACATATATGTATCTTAACATTATCATAACATTTAAAATCAGACATTCCAGATTATAACTCGGTTAAAAAATAAAACTGAAGTTAAATTACAGACAAAGGGATTGCAATGTACATGTTGCATGATTCATGAAAAACACATTAAAAAATTCATGAAAAATTCATGTTCAATATATTTTAATATTTTCATATTTCCTTCGTGAAAAAGTCCAAAATTATCTGATTCATAGATGCAATTTGTAGCATGTTGTACCAATGCTTTGATCTATATCTAGATAACATGCAAATCTGAAAATCGTAAATATAAGAATGAGCAAATTTAAATTGTTAAGGATTTTCCCTTACATCTAAAATAAAACCCAAAGTGTTTTGGCATTGAAAAAGGCATAAAAATGCTCATTTTCTCTCCGAGAAATTGTTTCTTCAAGTATCAGTCCATTTACCGAAGCTTAATGGATAGCTTTGCTTTTGAATTCGTGGCGAAACAGATTTCGCAATATGCTGCGGAGAGCATGTAATTGAAAGTAGCGGACAAGCGGTCAAATCCAACAGTAGCAGTTCAAATAGCGGTTACACGTAATTTTCGCTATCGATACGGGTTACACAAGATTCTGGTTGCAAATCCGCAATACAGACGCCGCGTAGACGCATTTACAGTATGTACAATTCCTATTTCCATTTTCGCACGTAATACAAATGTCACATGAAAGACAGCGATTTCATGAAAGAAAATTTTCTGAGCTCCATGAATAATGTAAATATGGACTAAATATGAAAATGTAATGATGATGTGACAAGAAAATCAATGCATCTATTATACAATGTATATACATGTATATACATATATAGTGTATACGTATATATTTATGTATAGTTTTTCCTAAAAACATATGATGTAATACTTACCATAGCAAATAACACAAAGCAAATCTAGTTTACATTTTATTCATATAAGCATAATTTGCGTAATTTGAAATTACAGAGAATAACAGAATAGTCTAGTTTAAAAATAATAATATGCTACATGATCATTGTTGTTCAATTTGATGCGTATGTGAATTATACATTCTATTTGGTGCACATGCATCAACGTCTGTTTCAACAAAGTTTAATTAACCATAACGAAATTGCCAGGCGTACGGTTGGCCTAGAAATTACAAACTAACATCTCACGGTCTTTATTCCCTCGATTCTAATTAATTCAATTATATTGCAAGAGAGTTTAATTATGATTCAGTCTGCTAAATCCAACCGCAGGTACCGAAAACCATAACAATATTTCAACGATAAAAGATGTCACAGAAAAGAAAATTAAAATTAATCCACAATCTAATTGTCACACATCACATCTTCACTAAGCTAAAATGACACTAAGCTAAAATTATTTCAAGGGAAATCTTTTTTATTCTTTTTTATTCTTCATTATTAAATATTAATGTAAAAGATCATGAATCATCAGATATTTGATACTTGATAAGAATACAATTCGTTCACCGACAGAATCAATATGGCCAACTATTTTGTAGATAAATACGCACGTCCTGATGAGTAAAATCTCCATAATCATCCACGTTCATCGTCATAAATCATTCCGGGTGCGGGCGGATTGCCCGGGTATAGCCAGGCGCCTTGACGCGCACGATTTCTGGCTTCATATCGCAAACTCGTGTCCTGCTTTATGTATTACATAAGCTGGACCCAGCCAACGGCCGTAAGTCGATGACACGTTCTGCTGTCGCTTACGTGCGCAACGATTCCATGACCAACTGCGAGAAAGCCACCCGAGGATACACCCTGTCTTGCTTCTTGTCTTATAAAGACTAACATGAAATAGTGCTATTTGTGTTCAAGAGAAAACTCGCAAGTGACATTTTTCGTATTTTTTATAAATGATTTTTAGCAATTGCAGAGATAAAAAATAGAATTATATGTTGTGTATACATTTATCGAAAAATTATGTATTGATTTTTATGTTTGAATTTAATGAAAAAATATATTTCTTATTATTCAACAAAATTTGAATAAATGTAGAAACTTGAAAAATATTTCGCATGTTACCACGATTAATTTAAATTTTTCTCTTCAATCAAAATTAATTGTACAAAAATAACATTTGACTTATATTTTAAATTGTTTTAATACAATATATTTAATTGTAATGTTTAAAATGTAATTCTCTATATCACACGAATATAATATAATAGCAGGATAAAATCTTTATGTTGAAATTGCTTATTGCTCATATCTAATATATACCTATAATAAAATTAAAATAATTAATACAAAGAAAAATTATTGCAAGAGATAATAAAAGTGAACATCTAACCTTATTCTTAATACAAAATACAAATGCAAATTCAAAGGATGTTAATTATAAATCTTGTCTTATTGATTTTATACTTGTCATTTAAATTTATCATTAGATCACTATAACAAGACTAAATTAAACTCGTTCAAAATATACATCTAACATACTTAAATTATTTATATATCCGTATATCTTAAATTATATCTTGTTAAATATCAAAAGAGCAATGGTAATGCAATCCATTGAGTTAAAAAATTTTATTTTTAACTTCCATCTGTGTCACAATGTAGATCTATTTCTGTGGTTAGTTTCAAAATAAACATTGTCCATATTAACGTATGCACTTAGTGAATAATAAATTGAATTTAAATCAGATTTAATACATTTTCTTGAATTTAACTCTAAAATAAATTTAACTCTATTGTTTTAATCAAATTAATGACATATTGGGTAGGCAGTGGCGAGCTATATATATGATTGAAAATAATTTAAATCAGATATAATTCGATATTATGAACTTAACAGTGTAGTGTACGCATCACACTACATCATTATGTCAAATAAAGGATTTTCACGTTCTCTTCATTCATTAGAACACTACTGTATTAAGGGTAAACATAATCCATTTTAAACTAATTATGTGTAACAGAGATGGGAATTTGTCTGATTCTCATGCAGGATTCTTTAATTATATTCCTTACATTTTACGGGGCAAAAACGTACTATCTAATAAATACGTATTAACGTTATCGTCAGATGGAAGCACTCGTGGAAAAATTAAATGACCCGGGTCCATTAAATTTAAACACGGTATTAAAACACTCGGGATAAAATGAGATTAAATTAGCGCGAGGGATCGCTTCGCTCTCGCTTATCTGCGGTACCCGCGAAATCCCCTGCTATTATTTATGAGCAACTTAGCGTATAGCATACATTTCCTGTTGGAATACACCCTCATCTTATTTTTATTATCAGCTGAGCTACAAAAAAATGGACATGCTATTCTCACCGCGTTTCAAAGGAGACCCGCGTACTGTCCCACGCGTGCATTTACGATGTTCGCGTGTGATCGTAAATCGTCATTTACAACCCTATCAATGTGTTTTTTCCTTTTTCTTTCCTCAAAGTGCAACTGCTAATAGGTTTCCGCGAGAACGTTTCGATACATTACCGCGGGCGCACTCTTCCTCAAAACGAAAAAATACTTATTCTGGTACACGATACGAGAGTGCTTCGTATCTCGTAATTCATGATTTTCGTTGGGAAAATCGCAAAAAATAGAGCGTTTTACTTCAGCATCAAATTCGTGACCGAAATTTTCGCAATTTTGCATGTACGCACTTCTTAGAAAGTCTCCTTTATAAACGCTTTTATGCTCACAAAAAAATATCAGGTAATTGCGTCTTCATTTTGTAAGCTCTACTTGTTTCAAAAGGACATTATATTGTTAATTAACATCTATTTGTAATATGGTTCTATAATAGAAGTAATGGTCGTATTGTCTTAAGTTATAATTGACCAATCATAGTCAATCTTCTCATATTTGACTGTGATTGATTAATTTTTACGACTTAAGACACCCTACAATTGCTACGATTCCTATTGTAGACCTCACATTCGTCTCAAAATTCGATTTAAAAATGGCTATGTAAATTGACAATGTTTAATATGATATCGATAGATCTCAACAATATCAAAATAATCAATAATTTGTATTGAATATTAAAAATGTGAATCTTCCATATAAAGTATCCTGAACAATGCATATTTAAAAACGAAATTTCTAAACAATTTCAACATTTTTTTTTTGTAAATGACATCTTTAAAATTTCATCTCTGATTTTGGATTTCGTTTTATAACAATAAACAGCACTATGAAATTAAAAGAAAGCAGAAAGATTGGTCTCAAACGTATATTTCGCTCAAAGAAAATAAGAAATACATATCTCTTAAGTATCATTATCAAAGTTTGTTTTAGCAGAAGTTTAATACTTTGTTTTCACTATTTGATCTCGATAAAATGTTATACAAATATGAATTTAATTAATAAATTATTAGCAGAAATTATTAGTGCTGCCAGGAAAATTATTTTCAATTTCATAATATTATTTATTTCGTAACACGGTTGCGTGTAACATTCGATAACGAACAATTCTATTTTCAATACTATTGGCAAGATGACAATTTTGTGAAACCTGAAAATCCATTACAGAATCTTGATGAAATTCGTTACGTAGATGAATGAGAAAATATAAACGAAGCACACACGATTGAGAAACGTGTGACTCGACACGTTAATAATATAACTGACTCCAATCGCAAATACCGCAAGTTGAATCTGCTAATTGAAATGTAATAACGAAGTATTCAGCTCGATATCGCGGCAGCGGACGTAATCATCGGTAATTTAACAGGGAGAGGAAAAATACAAGAGTCATGGTACGTATTGTGGAGAATTATCCGGATTGGAAGATATTTTAGAACAAGGGAGGCCCTTTGTGCCGTCATTAAAGTGATGAAAAAAGTACATTATCATGCATGCGTATTCTATCTTATGTGATATTAGACAACAAATAAACGTGACAAATTTCATGCTAAATTAAAAAAACATTACAGAAGTTTCTCCAATATGTAAATAAATTAAACATCTTCATTATAATAATATACATAAAATTAGCGATATTAGATATATCTCTGTTCCTTTTAACTGAACTTCATACATCATTCATCTTTTTTCTTTCTTTCTCTATTGAGAAGAGAAAAAGAAAAAAGTGAATTACACAAGAAGTTCAGTTAAAAAGACTTATTATCTTTTGAAAATTTAATGTACTTTCAGAAACTATCAGCAACGCCATCAACGTATTCATCTGTTATCAATAGCAACAAATTTCAAGTTGCTTAATTAATTTCTGCTGCCATGCTTATGAATTCGTGTAATAAGGATCGAGCATACGACTAAATTGCCTACCATAATTAGTAGTTAACGAGGAGACGTTACACTTGCTCGCAGCACAAAGCTGGCTAAGGGTTACCTGCAGAGGATTCTCTCGCAAGAGAATCGATGTTACCTTATAATGTAACTATATAATGACATTGTATATAGTTGATCATAGTTACATGTCTGTAGCAGTTTGCAATCTCGCTTGGAAACCATAACGACGTCACATGTGAGATTTTTGATCGCAGCGAGTAATAAATTAAATCGTATTTAAAGCAAACTAGCATTAAACGAGATTAATACAAATAGTAATAATTAATTTGGACATTACATTTAGTAATATCATTTAGTAATATCGAGAGAGAAAGAGAGAGAGAGAGAGAGAGAGAGAGAGAGACATATAGAAATTATTCATTTAATCAGATAATTCAGATTATAATATTAATGCAAATCCATAATCGCAGTGTTCATTATTTGATATTTTTCTATTGATCCTTAAGATAAAATCTTATCAATCTACATTCAATATTTTAATTTTCCTCTAAATCTTTTATAAAAACAACAATCTCCAGTTTTTTTTTAGAATTAATTTCAATTTTTAGTATTATAAATAATTTCAATTTGAGTAAATATAAATAAACTTTAATTTTTTCTTTCATATTTACAAAGAAAGAACTTGATAAATAATTTTGAGACTATATTTCTAAGCTAAAAACCGTCTATGTAACAAATGCTAAAGAAAATGTTTTCGTACGTATACAGAACCGAACAACTATTTTTTTTAATCACTACAACAAACAATCTTTGTTGTCGATATGTCCAATGCGACGAATATCACGTATTGTCGAACAAGCTACAAATCCACGTTACAAATTTGCGGATTAAAACGTATATCGACGAAACATTTACGCAACCGATTTACATGTAATGCAACGATAATCGTTCCAACAAAACGTTATCGAAAAAGATTATTAATCGAGGTGTGGCGTAAAATGTACATATTACGAGGTCGGTCGACGATGCGAAAAGGATCCGTATTTAAACTCCAGTACGGCCGCTGTTACCATCCCGTATAATCCGCTTAAATTCGTTTCACCCGGCCAGAATGTTCAGAATTTGTATTATTACAGTCATTACTCTGGCTCTCGTACGTGTTTAATGGGCAGGTCTGCAATTGCAGAGGTTGCGAGTAAATAAATCGAGAGATGCTTAAAAAGATACTAAACGAATAGATTTTTTTTCGATGGCGTTATCAAATCTGTTACAAAATTGAAAATAATTTTAGAGAATGTTCTTTATTAAAAACGACTAAAAATTACAAAAAAGTACATTCGCACAGATTTGTCCAACAATTATAAATAATATAACTTGCTCGCAGAAAGAAATTGTATCTTGCAGCAAACGCAGCGGAATAACAGTGTTCTAATCTATATCATCAACTGTATACATGTAACAATGCAGTAAAAGTTCCATACAATATCACAAATATTTGTCTTTTCCAGAGTAGTTTAAAATTAAAAAAACATTATTGAGTTTGCTATTTCACGCGCGCTTCGTGATTTACAAAGATGGTATCTCTATCCGCTTTAAGACGCGGCATCAACAATCTCAGCCGCAGCCTGAAACTTCTTCAACTTTCATCTCGAGTGAGGATGATGTCTGTGCTATGCGTGTATCTGTCCGAGTGTCGAGGAAATTGCCGAAGTACATGGAACTTTTGCCCGCTGTTGCCTTTGAGCCCGACAAATTTTCCGCCGCCACGTCTACCCTCGTGTCTACATGTCGCGACCTGGCCGCATAGAGACGAGCTTTTCCCCCGTGATGCTCCGTGCTTGCAATTTTCTCGAAAGCCTTTCGAATTTCGAGCGTTCGTCGACGTTGCGAACCACGCTGGCCGCTCTGCCGGAGTCCGATAAATAAATAAAACGATCCCAGAGCTATACAAATTGTATGCTTTTAATCGCATGCAATTCTAATGCTTCATACAAAACACTCGGACTTATTAATAAAGTAATTGCACGAAATTATTTTTCTTACTTTTTAAATTTGTGCAACTTATATAAAGCAATAAAAATATTTGAAAATTAATAAAACGTGAGAAAAATATTTTTTCTTTGCTCCTATTCAGCTGCCAACTAGTATAGTATAAATATGTATATTTTTTATAAAACGCATTTTATACAGTTACATTACATGCGGTTTTCGTTAAGTCCCACAATTTCATAGGGCTGCATGTTATACTTAATTTTATGTCAAGATACGTCACGCTGTATAAATTATGCTGCAACTTTGAGAACAAGTTTAGGGTAAAATTTGCGAACATCGTTGTTGTAAGTCAACAACAACATTAGAGGTTTCAGGGAAGCTCTTGTTGCCAGAAAGTACGATATTCTAACTCTTATCATACTTAACGCTAAAATGTAACTCTCTAATCCCGACGTTTACTTATATCCTGAAATTGAGTGTGATATATTGAAGTCACTAAAACTAGCATTCGCGATAACATTTTCGCTTTTAGAAAATAAAAGATACTTACTAATGTAAAATTACTAACGATCTGTATGTAAAATTTTTCCAAAAATCGCTCGTTGTTCTAATAATCGACAAAACGTTGATTGTGAATAAAAAAAGATTTAGAAAGTTGTATTAATTGTTAACCCTCCACTGGCAATATTGGATTTTAAAACGCACAGATTTTTGATTGTGGAAATACTCATGAAATTTAAATATGTAAAAAAATAAGTAAAATACAATTTAACTTTTATGATAAAAACTCGTTCAAATTTTATACCAGAATTATATAGAACAATATATAAAATAAAATAAAATAAAAAAATATATGTAACGTATAATATATGTATAGTACAAAAATTTGTACTGAATTTCGGAAAGCCGGATTGCGGACAGAGGATGAAAATTTTGAACATTGCGGAGGCAATTAAGTATCAGATATGCGTTGAAAATATCTATGTAGATAATATGATAAGTCTTTGATTCTTATTCAAACAATTACATAATGTAATCATTTTTATCACGCGACTTTTAGTAATCTAAGATAGTAAAATCCATCACACAGAAAATTTACGCAATTCACAAATGAAAGATATCCTTTTAGATCGAATTTCTGGATGGTATCAAATTTACATTCTTTTCTCTTAAGTAGACCTTCCCTTATATAGGAGGATGTAATGAGTGTTTGCATCTCGTACATCACAAAGATAAGCCCGATCACATTTCAACGTCACGGTGTGGCCGCATAGACTTTGAGAAATTGACTATTCTCATGTATCTCTTTCTCTTGACGCAATATCTTTACCGACAAATGGTTTATAAGCTCGAATCGAATGTACAGGGCGTGTCTTCGAAGACTTCGCTTTTTAACCATGGCCTCTTTTATGTTCATGCTCTACGATAACGTTGAACTTTTTTTAAAACAATATCGCGATAATTGCTTTGCGAAGAAAAAAAATCAAACGTGTAGACGAATTTTATGAAGAGAGAACTGTCACTTTTTTTGAAAGACGATCTTAATGGTGTCTGGAAGAAATACAAGCCTGTCAATGTTTAACGGCTAACGGATTGTGTAACAAGGTACAAGGTGACAGATCCAATTACCCAATCACCTGGCTACCTCCTCAATTGTGTAATGTTCCAATCTAGCCAGAAACAAGATTTAACAATAGGTTTCGATTAAGTCTTATGTGCAATAACTTATCTTGGATCGAAAGTAATCATGTTGATACATTATTTAAGTATATATCGCTTCATGCATGAATTGTCTTGTTATCAATTAGTTTTACTTTTATGCGAAGTATATAAAAAGTATCTTTTTGGATATGCAAAATAAATTTATTTTATCCCAACCAGAACAACAAGTCACGATTAAATGTCAAAGTAAGATTAAAATGACTTTTAATGATCATTTTGGAGTCATTTTGATATCATTTTGATATCATAATGACTTTTGGTTCTGTTGTACACACACACACACACACACACACACACACACACACACACACACACACACACACACACACACACTCATTTCTTGTAGATTTTTTAGATAGAAATAAATTTAAATAGAATGAAAATTTAAAGAACAAAGAAATTGTATATAAAAATTTCCAAGTTATAAAATAATATCTAATTATAGAATAATAACATTGCTTTCATTCTGTGATATACAAATTGTTTCGATTTCATGGATAATTAACGAGATGGCGTTAACGATTGATCACATTTTTATTCGTGTTCGTCGTATCGACTGGTGGAAGGTAACGTAGCACTTTCTCGAAGTCGAATCCCCGATAGTGTCGTCCATAACGTGCACTGTAAGACGTTATAAATAAAAGAACGTCGTAATCTCGGTGGTCGGTCGTGTCTTACGTATGTATGAAGGGGTAAACCGTGCCCCGAACGGGCACGGTTGCGCCGCGCGCGAACGACGCGCGAGGAGTACGAACAGGCAGACGGCGCAGGAGTTAGGCTGTCCGGGAAGTTGATATAGAGCCTCAAGAGACGGCCCCCGCCGGCCTCCGACATTGAATTATAGCTATGGCTCTCGGTGAAACCGGGAACTTGTTATCCGAGGTTATGACAGTATAAAAATACTCATCGTTAAGAGTCCCGAAGTTCGGAAGTATCGGTGCGCGTGTGTCACATTGGCCGAGGACTTCTCGGTGAGTTAAGAAGTCTCGTGTCATTGCATTGATACCGTAGTGGTCCTTAAACTTCAATAGCCTAGACTTTCTAAAAAAACATGTGATTCTTATACAGATTATTTTGGAACTTTTGAAATTGTTAAATATTTGACATTTGTTCCTCTAGTTAGCGCAATGACGAAGAAAAGCTTTCTCATCGTTGAGAAAAAAAAATATTTGTAAATAAATGTTATATATATGTGATGTTCACTTCGATACTTACTAGTTATAAAAAATTTTAACTACAAATGACAAAATATAAATTTCTGTGAAATATATCTCATTAATTAAATGAAATATATCTCATTAAAAAATAGATGGTTTATTTGCTAAGAACAAAATTTTATTTTGCCATATTTGAATAAAGATTTATTTCAATGAAATAAATAAGTATAATATTACATTCGAAAATTAAATTTTTAAGCATCTTTTTCATGCGGTTTTTTTTGCGTAATTATAATTACTAAGAGAAAGAATATATATTTTTGATTAAAGCAAATCTTAGTGCCTGATAATTTTCATACGCAAATTTGCAATTATATTTTTCAGTTCTACAAACTGCGTGCCAATTCAGTTTGTTGAATTTAAAACGTACTCATAACTTAAAACTAGAAGTAATATCTCAGATTACCTTCGTTAATTTAAAAGTGTAATTATAAAATTACATATAATTGAAGATTATCAAATACTAAAATCTGTTTGATCGAAAACAGGATTCTTTCTCTTATTTAATTTATTCCTATGCAGTCTATCCAATTTATTCCTAAATTTCACTTATAATTATAATTATAATAGTTAATTATAATTTATTGAATCAAAATAAAAAATTACTTCACTTTATTTTGAAAAATTACTTCACTTTATTTTGAAATCTATATCTGAGTTTGTTTTTACTGCACAATTGTGTGCACTCTTAGTATTAAAAAAAGTTAGAAATAAAATAATAAAAAATGAAAATCTTTAAAGGCAAAATGTTAGAGAGATTTTTTTAAATGTTATTTCGAGCAATACACCATAATCAATTTTCTTAGAGAGAGAAGAGAGTTACTTCATTTTATTTACTTTATTTATCACTTTATACATTCTGTAACATATTGACTTTTAAGCAAAAAGAATCTTTAACAGAAGTATTTCTTAACACAAGTGATCGATGATTCGAGTGATGTATCGTTAGCAAAGTAGTTTTGAAGTAAGAAACATGTTGTTCCAGGGTTTCGAGAATTAATTGATCGCAGAGAATCTTGTTCATAGTTTCTTATATATATAGTTGTAGATCTTTTAAAAAAATATAAATCTTACAAGCACTTCTCTTCTTCCTTTTCTTTATTATAAAAGTCAAAGCGGATTAAATTATAATTTTGCAAAAATGTAATGAAAACTCAATGACAAGATTAATAATTAACATTGCATAATGCAATGTTATAAAATCATGTTTTATAAATTCGAGAAAACAAAAATGCCTTTCTATAGATAATTTATAATAAATATTGAATGTCATTGGAAAATTATTAAATCGTTTTTGCTAAACATGAACATTTTCATTCAATTTCATTATGAATCCATGCATATATTATTCAGAATACATTGAAGATTAAAACTAGTTTTTTTTAATTTGTTAGTTTGTAGTTTACAGAGCGTCCCCATTTATAAAGGATCCACTCAAATATCTCAGAAACACTGCGTTAAATAAAAAAATATTTCAGAAAAGTTTTTTTTACTTCGAGGAAGATATAAGATGGTATCACCATTGGTTTAATCTTGGATGGCGTTGTCGAGATCAAGGTAAAATCATATTAAATTTTTTAAATTGAACTCTTCATCTTTCATTACATATTCTTGTTGCTTACTTCGAGAGCTTTTTAGAACACTATAAAAAACTTTTTTTCATTAAATATTTTTTGATTTATAAGGCTTGAAAATTACAGTACCAGTATTAACATTATCCAAGATGTTCGATCGACGAGTAAAATCTCTTAAATGTTGCTTAGAATCATAATCAGGATAACATTTGTAAAGATTAGGGACATTGGACATTGTATCTCTTATTTTCATTTTTGCATTGAAAATTTATTTTCACGTAAAAATAAAAGACAATTTTTAATTGTCTTGATTGTGAAAAATGTAATCCTGGTTATGATCCTGAACAACATTTAAGAGGTTTTAGTCGTTGGTCGGACGCCTTGGGTAAAGCGATACTATAACTTTCAGGTCTTATAACTCGAAAAGTATTATATTTATTGAAAAAAAAAAAGTTTATCATAATGCTGAAAAGTTCTCGAAGTAAGCTATAAGAATGGAGAACTCCATATAAAAAAATTCAAAATGACTTTGCCCTGACCTCGACAATGCCACCCAAAGTCTAATCAGTACTATCTTATGTCTCCCTCGAAGTCAAAAAACTTTGGTCTAAAACATTTTTCAATTTAACACAGTGTTTCTAAGATATTTGATTTTAGTGGAGCCTTTAAAATGGGACTCCTATATATTTTACAAAAATATTTTAGCTATTATAATACTAAATATTTTTTATTAGCTCGAATGTGTAAACTAGCAGCACAGAATTATTAAATACATTCTGAGGGAAACATTCTAGCACATTCGACAGAGTTATAAAATGCACTGAAGACTATTGCAATGAATCCTATACATTGACGTGGATTATGTTCTCAAAAACATTCATGAATGTAAAATTCGTGATAGTTGAGAGCATAATTCTATTGAAGAGAGGATTCTTTTTCGCTTTTAAATTTTAAGTTCGGTCCGATTAAATTGGTACATGTAGTTCTCGTAATGAGCTTTCGGATTAATCTTTTATAATAGCAGACAATCTTAATTAATATTAGACTATATTAACAAAATGCACACACATACACATTTATTTCTATTAATTTTTTCTTTTCATTCACCATTCTATTGCATATTAATTAAATTTCGATTATTTTTACATGACAATTTATTAATAAATGAAGTAGAAAATACGTCGATATATTATATAAATTCACCGTGTAATTCTTTTACTCTACATATACATATATATATATATATATATATATATATATATATATGTTGATATGATATAAGAAATATCCTAATATAAGCGCGACATATATAGTGTAAATTAAATAGCTTTCGTAATCAACGATGTCTCTTTCGCAAGTTAAACGTGAAGCGCAATCAGACATTTGCCGATCCGCCTTATACTCGCTGGATGCCAAAAAGGAAAAAAAATAAGAAAGAAAAATGTAGAAAAAATTCAGTCTCTACCAGACGAGGGACGTGAATTTATTTCAGAGACTCTGTTTGATTTCCCAGGGCGAAATCCTTTTGAAGAATCGTGCTACCCCTGCAGTACCGCTCCCGCTCGCTTATGCGTAAGCATGAATAGGTTTTGACACTGCGACTGAATCTACCGCGTGTAAAATCGACATCTGAAATTCCATATTTCCTACGGCCGTATGAATGGGGCGACGCGTTCTGGTAGAACGTGAAACCGAGTGCGAGTGCTGATGACGAAGTGTCATGCAGGAAGAGGCGTTTAACTGGCGCACGAATTAATCGCATTAATTGACTTGCCGTGTTGATGATTAACTGGCGAACGTCAAACGTGAACGCAGAATCAAGCAGACACGCGTTTCAATGACATAAAAGATAATATCATTTGCAACTTATATGGTATCCTGTTAATTATCTTTTTGGCTTCCTATTTTTTTAAATAATTCCCGATTTAATAATTGCAATCTAACTTCCAATTAGATATTAATGTTAATATTATATTAAAATTATATTTAAAAAATATAATTGCTGCTGCGAAAATCATATAATGTATAGTATGTGAAATAAAAATTGTTTATTCACTATATAATTATATAGTTGCGCACCATTTTTAATCTTCTGATATTTTTTTAACTCTTTGAGATACAAGTGAAATAACAAGCGATAACAAATGGATAAAGTAAAATACAATAAAATTACATTGAGTACTTTTATTTTTTACAAAGTTGGATGCACATATACAAATTTACATCGATGAATAATTTGTATATTAATTTCTACTTAATTTCTATATGGGAACTTTTCTTTCGTTAAATGCTGATCTATATATTATTTTTCATTATTCTCTCAATTAATATCTTGTTTGCTGATATTTTTCATAATTAAGTGAATTGTGAAAAATGTTCCGGAAAAATGTTCATTGAATTTGTTAATGATAATTTAATTAGCTTACAAAACTTTAGACTAAAATTATATAATCGCACCGAATTGTTAGAGTGCAATAATTGTGCGTATTTAAAAAAAAATGCTCGTAAAAAGGAAGGAATGAAAAGTAAATGCGATGCGAGAATTGACCGAGAAAACTGGGTAACTGCATCGAATTAGCCTGGAAAACATCTGCATTCCGCTGCAGAGAGCAGCGAGAAGAAGAATGGCGACTGATCCAAAGGCCAATAATTGTGCAGCTTATCATACATTACGTCATAAACTAGTGCAGCATTAGCGAAATGGAGCCGTGCGGATGTAAAATGATTATACGCGCCTGTAGACTGGTATGAACAGTGAGCAGAGTATGGTGCTATGCTCGCCTAAGCTTTGTGTAAACCTTTGATTTAAGAACCGAGTCGATCGGGAGCTTTAGTTCTTGCTTCAGCAAAGTAACGATCGCTGAATAAATTTATGCAAATTTCACGAGGAAAAATTAAGCGTGATAAATAAAAATTTCTTTCTTTAAATGTAATAATAAAAATTATCCTTGTGTTGCATTCTGTAAAGTAAAAATAGTTATGATAAGTTTTGATAAAACATATTTTGACATATTTACCCAGAAATAATTACATTATTATTTCAATTAAATATTATTTAATTAAATTATATTACAAACTTATATATTATTTATATTGTTAAATTTGTTAGCAAATGCTGAGAATGGGAAAATCTGGCAATTTTATTTATTATTGGAAATAATAAAAACAAATATTATTTATTAATTAAATAATTTTTTTCTTTTTCTCGATGATAAAAGAGAGAGAGAGAGAGAGAGAGAGAGAGAGAGAGAGAGAGAGAGAGAATGAGTGAGAGAAGAATTCTTAATATGTATAAAAATCATAAAACTATAATGACAAAACAATATTTCCAATTATATTTTGAAATATACAAAGTCTAATACTGAAACAAATGAAAAAGAATCAATTGTTATCGCATGGATTGAGATTAATTTTTTCAGTAAAATACAAAAATACAAAATCGAGTTCGGGAACTCGCATCTATTTCTGACATATATAGCCTTTTAAAAAGCACTGTTCAGCAACGGCGTGCATGAGAAATGACATTGTTAAATGGGCGCTCTCTCCGTCTCTCAGAAACGCGCTCGCGCATTTTTTTTATTTACACCTTTCATCCTAACCGGGAGTTTCGTCACGAAACGTTACACAGATTGAGAGTATTTCTCAGAATGATGCGTACGCTGTATGGAACAACAACTCTATTACGGGCCGCTTGTTCCAGTCAAAAGAAACCGGAGGAATTTCCCTTCATAGTTGGCATCGAAATGCTCAGTGAGAGCCGTGCAGTGCTCTGTGTACGTGAGGCCGATTCATCCGCTGCCGCTTCTCCGGCATGGAGATACGCCAAAGAATTCCCTCTCCATTTCTCTACATTCTCTACAATATACCAACCGTTGAGAACTACTACCCTCTCTTGCCTTTTCCTCTTTATTTATCTTACTCGCTGTATTACCACGATACCGTTGTACAGACTGTGCGAACTTTCGCTGGCTTTGCGCCCAATATGTGTAAAAAAACGCGAGAACTGTTTCTGTTTAAAAATTATAAAATTGAAAAAGAACAATAAAAATAATGCGATTTGGTAAAGCACACATCGTATAGAATATATGTATATTCAAAATGTAATAATAGTTTAACTATTCATGTATTAAGGGATCCATTTATAATTGGTAATCTTCGTGCTCAATTTTAAAAGTCAAAGCTCTAACCGCGGCGGGTAATGCAGCTATCCATCAAGTGTGCGAAATGTTAAACATCGCCTTAGTATATTATTTCGAATTTCTGATGGTCCCTATTTCATAACCGACCGCGAGATTCGATTTGTGCTCCGTGAGACGCGTTTCTCATGATACTTTATCGCTGACGTGTTGGGGAAGGCTTCCGAGGCCACGCTTTAAGTTCGCGCGCGCTCTGTAAAGCGTATCCAATTTTCGAGAAGATGCAAATAGACCTGCAGTTGCGTCCGTGTACCTGCGAGATCTGCCCACCCACTTACCTACACGACACACACACACACACACACACACACACACACATATATATACGTACACGCACACACACGCGCGCGCGCGCGCGTGGTAGCTACCATGTTTCCTTTAACTCGAGGCAGTGGTTGCATTCAATCACGACTAAAATGTAGGTTTCTTATCGCATGAAAACCTGTATGCACGGCGCATCGTGGCCGCCACATATCGTGCTGCATGCCGCGCTATATCGCCGTTGCATTACTTCATCCTTCGCAGCTGCCGCATCGTTGCACATTCATGCTGTATGCATACATCCGCTTGCTTCTATTCCATGGAGTTCGTAGGTGAGAACGTAACCGTAACGACAGTCAAAACGGAATGACGCTCGTCGATATTATAGATATGCAATAATGTAATCCAAGTAAATCATACAGGCGAAAACAAAAATAAAGTGGAGATCATAGAATGAAAATAAAGATCAACAGTCTTGACCAAACAAGCAAGCACGAACAAATACAAACAATGGTCACCATAGTGCTGTTTGCACTCATTGAAAGTTGTCTGTATATTTATTCACGCTTACTTGCTTAATTTACTATAAAATATCGTTTTGTATATTAAAAAAATATTTTATAAAATCATTTACATTTATATTTTTATTAATTAAACAGTTTACGTTTTATTTTTAACTAAATTTAAATCAAATAGCACATGAATGGAATTTTTGAACTTTTGACAACTATTGTAAATGTTTTCATTTCCATTTAATTATTTGTTATATTCCAATATTTTTTATTTG
Source organism: Atta colombica (assembly GCF_001594045.1). Taxonomy (NCBI): domain Eukaryota; kingdom Metazoa; phylum Arthropoda; class Insecta; order Hymenoptera; family Formicidae; genus Atta; species Atta colombica. Next base: position 370,858 of record NW_017259509.1, on the reverse strand, counting down.
TATGTTTAAAATTATTAAGAAAGAATTATTAAAAAAGAACTTAATTATAAAATATTAATAAATGTTTTTTTCTGTCCTTCGTTTGTCTCTCTCTCTCCCGGAGCATCAAATTCGACATGGAAGTCGGTAAGTTGGCGGGAAAGAAAAAAAGAAGAAACATGAACGAGCGATATATTAAATTTAATGGCTATATCTCCCGTGGTGTGTATAAAAAGATATCCAGGGCAATAATACCGAGGCGTGACCCATATTGCCGAGCCGTATTATCTCTTTAAAAAGCTCCAAAACTTTTTCCTCATGATTCATTCTAAATCCATTCGCAGATCGCACGTCATTTATGTTTTTCATTGCGAACCGATAAGCTCCGCAGACGTAGTGTGCGTTTTTGATACAGTAAGCCGTGTGAAAATTATTTCATTGCATTCATATACGTATTGTTCCTCAACCAACGATATCGGATATTCCCAACCAATCCTCATATTTCGTCACCGGAAGTACGTTTTTCCGATCGGTTTGTGCCGATCGAGGCCCGATTTTCCAGCGCATTATCCGCGTTCCGCTATCACAGAACTGAATATGCTGCTCGATGCGTTTCGGTCTTTTCCTTCCGGATGTACGAGGGAATATCAGTGCGGAATATAAGTCACCACCTCAATAATGTTGTTGAATTCTGAATAAATCTGTATAATGCAGCATAATCTGTTTTAAAAAAACTGATCACGTACTTTCAAAAAATTGCGATCTCTAATGGATTATATAATTTTTGATGCCGTTTTAAAGTTTAATAAATGCCATTTGGTAATTTATTATTTATTTCTATCAAAATTAGAAAGAATTAGCGTTGTTTTATAATTACTAATTTCTGGCTAGAATATTAGAATATTTATATATGTATATTAAAGCTATTATAATTTCAGTTCTTCAATTATCCTGTCCTATTACAATCAAACATAAAAAAATAACAAAGCTATATATTTACTAGCTATATATTACTTAGTATAAGTATTTTTTATATGTAAGTATTTTTTTAATATAATATTAAAAAAAATTACTATTC